>NC_052509.1:59451111-59541111 GCF_014356525.2 Nilaparvata lugens
ATTAAATGTCCACTCCATGACTTAACTTACTACTATGTGTATACTTTAATACATCTAGATAAATTTAGAGATCCTTTATTTACAAAATGATTGAGTCACCTTGAAGTTATATACAAAACATGTATTATTAACCGTGTGTACTGTTTCTGTATGAGAAGTGCTGAGAAATAAATCAGATTTTGAAAGAGTTCTGAGTGATTAACCTTTTCGCTGCGTAATAAAAATATGCTTGAATTATATTTGAAATGAATGTTTTTCTACATATTGCAAAGTTAAATATTTCATCTTCACTAACAAACGCACTCCACTCTCCACTCATTGAACATTTCATATTTCACTTATAGGAAGGAAGTAATTTCAATTTTTTTAAAAACTGAATTGATGTAAGTATATAGTAGCTTTCTGTGCTATTGTGGAGGTTATTTTGAGGTCAATATTGACCTCAAATGAAAATTATACTTAATATTGCAAACTTAAATATTTCATCTCCATTCACTTCCAAGTTAGAAATAATTTTGAATGTTTGAAGACTGTATTTTATATCAATAGCTTTCTATATAATAGCTTTCTGTGCTATTGTGAAAGATATGTTGAGGTCAATATTGACCTCAAATGAAAATTATACTTCATATTGCAAACTTAAATATTTCATCTCCATTCACTTCTAAGTTAGAAATAATTTTGAATGTTTGATAACTGTATTTTATATCAGTATAGTTGCTTACAGTGCTGTTGTGAAAGTGGTGTTGATGTCGATATTAAATGAATAAATATAAACTACTTTTACTGAAACTTGCGATAAAAATCAGTGGTTGTGACAATTCAACGAACAGTGGTTTTTATTCAACATTGATATTTACCACAACAATTCAATGCGATTCAATCAGTACAGTATTATAAATTCAGACAATCATCAATAACTTTACAACACCAATAAATTTGGATGATATTTGAATATAATAAGATCCATAAGATCAATTCCTCATCACTGAATATTCATAGAGCCCATATTGATATACTAATGGATTCTAAACAATAATTAATTATTGGCCTAAAAGTATAAAACTAACAAGAATTTGGAAGAAATGCTGCATGGTTGAACATGTGATTCCATGTAAATGATTTAGGATAGATGAAGAATTCTTGTTCAATAAACGTCTAGTGTTTTCGCATTGAAATTCAGGTCCATTTCATTTCCAACAATAAAACTAGCAAATATTTTTCTGAATTTGACCGGAGGCAATAAATTCTTCGCTTGAAAATATTATTGCACTGTTGAGCGATCATTTTTCTCAACTACACCTTATCAAGCTCTGTTCTACTCACTATCTCTCTATCTATCTATCTATCTCTCTCAGACACACTCTTTCTCTCTTCGACTTTCTATTCATATTTCTCATTCATTTTTTCGGTGGAGTACTTGGTCTTCTCCTTCACCCCCACTTACGTCTCACACTCCCTCTAGAAGACTTCAGACTTATGCCTCTCACTCATTTTATTCTGATCTTTTCTGAGGAAGATATAGGATAGCTCTACAATATAGTCCTGCTCTCTGCTTACTTTATTTACTCCTTTTATTCTTTCTCTCATTATTCTCTTCCTCCTTCATATCTGCTTCGTTACCTTTACTATATCCCAATCTATTAATTATCTATTATTAGCCTGAAACAGGCTTTCCTCAAATTACTTATAAACTAATTTTAGGTTTCTTTTATAGATACCACATTGAAAAAAAAGAATAATCGATGAAACGAAACTGCAATTTCAGGAACAACTTTGAACTCTACTAGGTTATTCAATAGATGAAAATTAATTCATGGAAAAAGTATACTATTTATTTATTTATTTGAAAATTTACATATTTGAGGGCACCAGGAACTGAATCCCATTATTGCCCTCATAACACACATTGAGCATAATACAATTTGAAAATACAATACATTAAAATGAAAATAGAATATCTTAACTAATATACTATTGAGTTTTAAAAAAAAATAATAGAAAACCTTGCAAATATGAAACTTATAGTAAAGCAGATAAAAGAAGAAGAACTAAGTATGTAACTAATACTGAAGAATTCAAGAAGAAAAGAAAAAAGCAACAAAGAAAAGAGAATTATGGAAACTTTGCAAATATGAAACTTTTAAATAACACTAATATGAGAAGTGAAAGAAGATCATTCCCACTTCCAAAACCCTCTCATAGATATTCAACAAGGCCCCAACTATATAGGAATATAGTTGAGGAAATCTACAAAAAATTTCACAAAATTACTCATTCAATATTCAATACTAGTATCCTGAAGTGTTCACTTTTCAATGTGTTCATTTCAATTAATTGAATTTCATGAAATACTCATACATATCACTCAATATTCAACTAGCATATCCTACATAGGAAATTGTACAATTAAATTCAAAATAAATGAAAGTCATGAATCATCATCATTTCCGGAAGCTTATTATCAAGGTCCCCTCAACAGTGTCAGAGAGACATTGTTAAACTAGAATAACAAACAGCCTATCAGATAGTTTATAATTTAAATTAATAGAAAATTACTTCTTATTTTCAATGAAAACAGCCGAACAAAACCCACCAACCTATGCCGGGTATTGGAAGCCGATTTTTATAAAATATATGTATAATAATATAAGTAATGTTAGTTTTGGCTGGCTGGCTGCCATCTTCAACTTTCAGTTGGCGAGTGCGGGTACCTACGCGTGCACGTTGCTAATTTCAAGGCCACTAATTGAATTGTTTATTTTTTGGTAGCGCGCTTGAAATTTCGATTGGGCACTCCACCACACTTCAACAAAGCTGTCTAAAATACTCTACAGTGACATTCACTTTAAACTGTCACCATACGCTATAAATAAGATCAATACTTCCCTTTAAACCAATGCTGACAGTTCAAAAGAGAGTCTCTATTTGGATTGGCTACCTAAATAATGCATTAACAAGAAGGCATTGAAATGCTCACAATACTACATAATACGTGTATAAAATACTAGCCGTCAGGCTCGCTTCGCTCGCCATATCCGTCTAGCCAGGGGGCTCCGCCCCCTGGACCCCCGACGGGATCGTCCAAGGATGAGATCAGCAGGCTCGCTTCGCTCGCCTGCATTTTTCATTTCAGAATTTTTATCATATGTTAGGACAATCCAGTCGGGGGTCCAGACTAAACGTCTGGCTAAACGGATATGGCGAGCGAAGCGAGCCTGACGGCTAGTAATATAATATTCCCAGGATTGAAGTAGCAGTGCCCAATCAATTTTTCCGCAATAAATGCATTTAAGTCTTCAACTTGGTGCCAACCTAACAAAGTCAACTCTTAATGCCAACCTGACAAAATTATTAATTTAGTTGCCAGTTAACAACTGTTTCGAAGAGGTACTCTATCTAGATTAAAGTTCTATAGTAACATATGATATGGAAATTTGAATTATAAATTAAGAGGTTGGGAGAAGAAGAATATACATGCTAAAAGACGAACTTTAAACCCTTAAAAACAACCCTTAGAGTTAAAATATTGCCAAAAGATTTCTTAGTGCGCCTCTAAAGGGCCAACTGAACATACCTACCAAATTTGAACGTTTTTGGTCCGGTAGATTTTTAGTTCTGCGAGTGAGTGAGTGAGTGAGTGAGTCAGTCAGTGAGTGAGTGCCATTTCGCTTTTATATATATATATAGATTGATACACATTTGACAAACACGCTTTAGAATGGTCACAAAAAACTTGACATAAAACGATTGACAAATATGCTTTAGAATGGCCAAAAAAATAGTCAAGTTATTAGAAATAAAATTATTAAAGTTATACATCAACGAGAACTGATCGTGTTATTCGCAAAAAAACTCCATCCATCGAGAGAAATTCTCAGAATATTTGTAAAAATACTCTGTGCACATGGATTTTAGAAAACTATTTGAAATGTTGCAAAAAGCATCCCAACCTCAAGATGATTATTCAGTTGAGACAGAGAAGAGCTGTAAACAAGATGAGTTTATCGGCGAGAAGATTGATTATTTCGAACGCAGCTAAGTTGTGTAAAATGTGTAAGGAAAGGCTACGTTGTGAGGCCGTTTGTCAAAATACCACTATGTACACACTGAAATCCGGTAGCTTTCCAACACTAAATACTACTTATTACAAAATCTTTCAAAAAACTTACAAACGAGTCTTACCTGATATTTTCCCAAGATAGTCATATACTTTCGAATATGAGAAATAATTCTTTATTGATTATAAATTGATAAAAACAAAACTCACAACACAATCGAGTGTTGCATGATATTTCCCCAACAAGGTAGTCTTAAGGTGCGTACAGATATACGCGCCGCGAACATGAGCAATTCACTTTTAATCAGCTGACTATATCTATATTTTTACAGAAACGGTAAGATACAGGTATAAAAAGCTTGGCATCAGCTGATTAAAAGTGAATTGCTCATGTTAGCGGCGCGTAAATCTGTACGCACCTTTATACTTCTTGATAGAAGGAATACTTTTTTAATGACTAGCAGGTAACCCGTGCTTCGCAAGGGTCTAATTAGAAACTACACAAAATGAAAACTTGATCTATTCAGATCTAGAAGAATTTAAAATAGGCCTATAACCATCCTCAATAAATTAAGAATCAATAAGCAAAATTTCAAGTTAATCAGTTCAGACGTGAATTTACTATCTCGAACATGTTGTGACGATCCTTTATCTTGGCCACTTAAAAAAATAGCGGTGAGAGACACAATCATACATGGATTTGTGATCTATATCTTTGTTCAGGTTGCATTGGCTCTTTATCAGAACAATAAACAGGTAATAGTTTTAAGATTGCTTTATTTAAGCTCATTACAATTATTGAAATATTCCAATCCCAAATCTGGGATAACCTACAAATTTCTCGGTCCATATAAGAGATCAAGGTGTGTTTATCAGTATACCGCCGTTGACTCTGACCAATTAAATAAATTCTCAGTTCTGATATTACACAGAGGGGCATATATTCATGTACCCATAAAAGTGAGAACTTTCATACATTTATCCATTTTTTGTTTGGTCCATGCCCTCCTAGGAGCAAGGCCGTCACAATGTATAAGCCAGTTCTTTCCTTAATTATATTATAGATTATTTATTGACAACATTTTACAGTTCAACAAATCAGGAGGCAACAATTTAATAACGTATGATGCATTAAGTGACGTCCACCAACTGCTAGCTTCTGATTGGCCGAATTCTTGAATGGCGGCTGTGTTCAACCAGTAAGCCAATCAGAGTGCTCCTTCAATTTAGAGGCGCAGCTCTACTATCTTACGTCACCTGTCACATTCTTCTAAGTTGGGATTTGGTGTCAGCTCAGTCTCCATATCCATATTATCATACATACACAATGTTCGTCTATCAGTTCAAAGTTGAGGAAGGGAGGATTGTGAAATAAATGTAACATTCATCAGCTAATAAGGGAAATACAGTCTTGGCTTTCAATTATTCCGTTGTTGCAGAATTGAAGTCCAAGATTCGAGAAGCGATTTCAAATTCCAGTTGTAATGTTATGTCAAACCATGGACAATGTGATGAAGAGACTACAGGAATGTTTGCGTAGAAAACGAACACACCTACAAGATGTCAGCTTCAAAAAATAAATGTTACGGTATTATTTATTCTAAAATGGCATTATTTTTACTATTGAATGATATGAAAAACTTTAGATTTGTTTTTCTTGAAATTATTAACTTTCAAAATTAAATTTAACTTTCAAAATTTCCCGTTTCTCTGAAACACCCTGTACATGTTTCGGTTATGTTGGAAGGATCTTAAGCCACTATCCTGACCTAACCTGCCCGATCGGAGCCTACCTAAAACTATATGTCCATTATCTCTCTAAAATATTATATTTCAGTAAAATATTCACGACAAATACCACCAAAACTTATACAGCTAAAATACAAGGTGACATTTTAGATAAAATTGCGTAGGAGCTCTGCTGAGTAACACCCACTCAGTACCTGTTATCGACCCCATCTCCCACGGCTTCAATTTTCCACCATCAAAGCTGCGTTGAAGTTTTGAAATGTTAAGGGTCAACAAATTACGATTAAAAGGGATCGCAGTTTAACTAATACGCACTTTCGGACCGAATTCTAAACGGATATTGAGAGCTTTCTTAAAACCAAGCACTATTTAGGAACCAATCAGAATGGTTGATCCAGCTTCTAAAATCATTCTATTTGTTTTCTGTTATGGGGTGCCTGGCGATCAAAACGACCTTGATCAAGTACGTTCTTAAGAATCGTTCATTAATAAGACGTTTATTGAAAAGCATAGGAATTCCCTGGGATAATACTTGGGCGCGTCGTGTCTCTACCAATGACAATAATGCTCAAGCATTGATAGAGAAAATGTTAGCATAAGAAGATATCCCATGGTATCCTATACTATTGAACGAGCAATTTCTGTTTAGATGTTTGGATGTTTAGATGTTTATATGTTTATATGTTTGTATTTCACCGGATCTCGAAAACGGCTCTAAGGATTCTCACGAAATTCAGAACATAGTAGGTTTATAATATAAAGATTCTATTGTACTAGGTCTCATCCCTGGAGAAACTCGCTGGAGGACATTAAAAGGATAATTCATCCTTGGAAGAACAGATTTTGTCGTCTGTCGATAACAGAAGATGCGTGTGCCTGTGTGGGAGATCAGCTGTATAATCATTCAAACAGCTTACCGTATCTCGCGAGAAATATTAACTAGAAATTTTAATAGACTCTATCAAAATAATCTGATTTGTTGACATGACATGGTTTATCACTCTAAATTAGAGTATATCATAATGTTCAAAGTTAATCATTATTTTACAGTTTTAATTGATTAGTGAGTGTTATTTGGTTTGTAAACAATCTAAATTATAACTTTTCTGTTTTTACTGTATTTTGACTGAAAATTGGACCTGAATTCAAGTGTATGAAACATAACCTACTTTTTGGACCATTTATAGTGTATAAATCAAAATTCGGGGAAGAAACAGTTTTGGGCTGTGCCTGTTTGTCCTTCCCCAATCATTTTGAAGAATTGTGCTGTTTATCAATAAATAAATAACGAGCGGAGCTCGGTGCCCCGATATTAGGTCGTTTATATTCCAAATTTCATGCCGATTTTATGTTAACTCAAGCCAATTTTGTAAATTATTACTGTTTTGGCCGGGTTAATTTGATGATTTGTAATAGTTTTGTAGATGAAATCATTTTGCTCATCTTTTCCAGATTGAGTAAGAACGGCAGAGTATGAGAGACTACCAGCGTCACATAGCTTCTCGAAAAAAACTATGTCAACTATCAGCTTCAGTTAACAGTGATATTTGAAACATAAACACTCTATAGCCTATACCATGGGATATCTTCTTATGCTATATTTTAACTATGGCTCAACCATCATTGGTCAACAGCTAATGGCCAATCTTAAGGCTTTAGCTTCACCCTTATTCTGGTGCTCAATTTTCAAGTTTCAGTTTAATTGATAATGGTGTAACAACCGAAACTAGTATTTCAAATTTTTATAAAAACTTATATATATCTACAGGTTTATGTGAAAAATTTGAGTAAACAAGTGAGTAAAAACATTATTAATCGAGGATACAAATGATAGATACCTCTTGGAACTTGTTCATTCAATTGTATGGTCTTCATTTATTTATTTATTTATTGGATAGAGCAAACAATACAATAGTCAGAAACAAAAAAACAGGCTATTGCCCAAAGTGATGCTTACATCACTCTGTAAGCAGCTATTTACCGTGAGCTCATACAGTTCACGTACAGCTCAAAGTAGTAGAAATACGAAAGTAAAAGTATATTATTTTAGATTTTTTCGTGAAGAATTTCTTCCATTATTTTCAAAGAATCTAGTTAGAGAATAATAAGGGGAAGATTTTAATATGATACTCATAAACATCGCCTACTAATAAATACAAGAAAACCCAGCATTTACATTATTTAATCATCATAATATATACCAACCCATTCAACAGGAAACACTAGAAATAGATCCCAAATATCCACAAACTTGTAAACACAGGCAAGCTATTGTGGGGAATAAGAATAGAAACGGACATGGAAGAAACGTAATCCGAGGCGTAAAAGAGTTAAGGTTCCACGAAGAGAAAAGTATTTTTATTCAGATGGCTTTGCCGGATATGCCTTCAAAATAGTGACATCTAAGTCAGATTCACTTCAAACTGTCAGTATTGGTTGGATGGGTAGCATTGATGTTATTGACAAGGAATGCTGACAGAATAGAGTGAATTTCAGTGTAGCACCGAAGATGTATGGAGTTGAGAGGCCGGAACCAAGAGGCGGAAGGCGGAAGGAACTCGTGACATGACAAATTAAGAAGGAAATGGGATAAATAAATATACAGGAAAATTGAGAATAGAAGATGATGAGGATGAGATAGAAATAATGTCGGGAGAAATTCGGATGATGATCCTCAAAGAAAACTGTAAATTCCTGTAGAGCAATTCACTTTAAACTGTCAGCCGCATCAGTTATAAGAAATGTTGACAGTTTATTCCTTATAAACGACATCAATGCTCATTTAACTAATGCTGACAGTTTGAAGTGAATCTCACCTTGGAGAAGAAAGATTGCTGGGGCCTGTTTCACAAAAGTTACAAGTAGGTTACAAGTCTTGTTGCCAACCATGGTTTTGGAGAACAGCTGATTACAAGCGTTTCACAAAAGCAGAATTGTCAACTTTTAGTTACAATGAATTTCTACAAGTTTTTACAAGTGATTTGCTTGTTACGAACAAGTGTTTCACAAAGATTTTCATTGTAGCCAATTCAATTCAATTCAAAAAATTCTTTATTCCTCATAGAAAACAAAACAATATGATTTACAATCTGCTGTCAGTTCTACATACTCTTACAAGAACTCAAACATAAGAATAATATTTTGTACAATCAAAAACACCAAAAAATTAAAATTAAATCAAATAGAATTTAAATAGAATTGTTTAGCCAACAATTTTTGTCGAAATTACTTGTTCGTAACTATGAAATTTCAAGTGTAAAGCTATGTAAAGGATTTACAAGTGATCATTAAAATGATTTTAAATATTCAATAAATATTTCTAATAATCAAAAATGCCCTATATTCCTCTATAATTCATTATTTTGGAAATATATGCATCAGGAAATTGAATTTAATAAATTTCGAAAATAGTTATTAATGTGTTACCTCATAGGTTATGTGTACTATAGTATATATATTCAATTCAATTCAATAATTCTTTATTGAGGTATTCAGCACACAATGATTAATGATAAGAACATTTTTTTTGATCTAGGCTAAACTACATGAATAGCAATAGTTGAATGACTAAATGGATAGACATAAAGAAAAATCCAATAATCAACAAAGTATTGAAGGTCGTATTTTGCAAAACGTAAATTAAATATACACAGTATATATATAGTATACATTATGTAGTACATATACAATATATATACAGAGTACATATACTGTGTAGGTTACAAATTCAGCAATAAATGAAGTAGACTGCACAAAAAACATTATATTGCTTTCAAATATTTTCAAAGTAATTATTGAAAAGTACAAGTAGACTAACCTTTAAAGGATGAAAAAAGGAAATTATCATGAAAATAGGTTATGTTCACTATTTAAGTACTTGTAAAATTGTAAACTTTTGTGAAACGTGAGTAAGTTACTTGTAAACTTGTAACTACAAGTACTTGTCCGTAACCATGGTTGGTAACAATACTTGAACTTTTGTGAAATAGGTCCCAGGTTGGAACCTTATAACATGAAACTGCTTTGAAAACTGGGGATTCGTCCTGTTTTCAAGTTGTGATCATCTACTATCCTCCAAGTACTTAAACAATGGGATTATTGTACCAATAAGAAAATTAGTGAAAAGCCAGAAGAATAATGAACCCACAGCAATTATAAGAGCCCAACTAATTCCAATGTAAAAGAAGAGTCTGACATTATCTATATTATTATAATAAAAGAAAGAATTATTGGCTTATACACACACGTTCGGGATAGGAAATTCCACGAATGACGCATCATAACGTTTGATCTACTGGACTGATTAACTTAAAATTTTGCATACAGATTCTTAATTCACCGAGGATGGTTATAAGCCTATTTTCAATTCTTCAAAATTTCATTACGTCAAGTTTTCAGTTTGTCAAGTTTTAAAATAGACCCATGCTGAGCACGGGTTACCTGCTAGTCTATAATATCATAAAAGAAAGAATTGGCTTATACAATGTTGGGGATAAGAAATTTCACGAATGACGCATCATCACGTCTGAACTACTGGACTGATTAAATTTACATTTTGCATATACATTCTTATATTACCGAGGATGGCTATAAGCCTATTTTAAATTCTTCAATAACTCAGTAGGTCCAGTTTGTCAAGTTTTTAATTAGACCCCGAGGAGAACACAAATAATGTGATTTCTGCCTTAGGGCAGCTGTTTTTATTACTTTCCTTGCCCTATTACCATAGGTAAGGAAAGTATTACGTTCCAAAAAAATTAAGGTACCCTAATTTCAAGTTTTCTGTACGTTTCAAGGTCCCCTGAGACCAAAAACATGATTTTTGGGTATTGGTCTGTGTGTGTGTGTATGTCTGTGAACACGATAACTCCATTCCTAATTAACCGATTGACTTGAGATTTTAAACTTCAGGTCCTTATACCATGAGGATCAGACAATAAGAAATTCAATAAGATTCAATTCAAGATGGCGGAAAAATGGCGGATAATTACTAAAAACCCATGTTTTTCACGGTTTTCTCCAAAACGACTAACGATTTTCTTCAAATTTATACCATTGATAGCTATTTATAAGCCCTATCAACTGACATGAGTCTCATTTCTGGGAAAATTGTAGGAGCTCCGTGAAATTCTTGAGAAAAATGGCGGATAATTACTAAAAAAACATGTTTTTCACGATTTTCTCAAAAATGACTTGACCGGTTTTTTTTTAAATTCATACCCTGTATAGTTATTTATCAGCTCTATCAACTGGCAAGATGGCATGAGTCTCCTTCCTGAGAAACTAATGGGGGTCCACCCCATCCTTGAGAAATGGACTTTGTAACCTCCTTCTCGTGTATGAGGTAGGTAGGTATGGCAGTTCATAAAAATAACACATTCATAGTCGAGATATTTCATCTCTAGAACAGCTGTTTTGATGACTTTAAAAAAAACATCGAATTTCACAATTATTTACACAAAGGAAAAAGTACTCTGAAGACAATTATATACACAAATACAGAAGTCTGATAGTAGTTTAAAATAATTATGTTGCTGCCAATCGTCATTATGTTATTCCCCTAAATTATTCTCGTTTAAGAACGGGGCTTACAGTTCAATGAGCAAGGAAAGTTGTGTGAGTGTACCACACCAGATTTTTATTATTTCACATTTTCTTGAAGTGTCCCAGTGGGCTTCAATTAAGTGAAATATTAAAACCAAGTATTTAGTGAAACCTATAATACAAACCCGGCTACAATATATGAGGCAAGTTACCAAAGATCCAAGAGCTACATCCAACTGAAAAGTATAGCTCAGAACAGAAAACGAAGGAAAGCTGCATACTAATCGAATGATTGAAACTAAAGAAGGAGATAATACAAACTACCATTAACTGAAGGTGAATTTACAATGAGCAAATTAAAGAGACACAATTGGTTTCTAGTTAATTACAGTATGTATTTATCAAAAAACAATATAGCTGGCATATACAGTAACTGAAACGAGATACAGGGTACCATGAAAACAAAAATATTATTACAAAAGTAAAACTGAATAAGAAACACCTTAAAGCAAGCCACAGTTTGATAAAAAAACTATGTACACCACGTAAAAAGAATATAGGTAAGGGTAATATAAATAAGGTTAATATAGAAGAGGGAAACAGAAACAGTCTTTCAATTACAAAAACCTCCGAACTTTAAAGACAAGAAACAAAAAGTCCAAGTTGAACTGATTATAATTCATTTTAATATAACTCCTAACAAGCTTCCAGTTCAAAAACTTTTGCTCTATTTAGAAAGTGAAATGCAATTTAAAAACTCATGATCTCAGTGAATAGATGGAATAATAATGGTTTATTTATGTTCTCAGTGAAAACCTCTGATCAGATCGCAGTTGAAGAATAATATAATAATATGACGACTTCGT
Organism: Nilaparvata lugens; assembly: GCF_014356525.2. Taxonomy (NCBI): domain Eukaryota; kingdom Metazoa; phylum Arthropoda; class Insecta; order Hemiptera; family Delphacidae; genus Nilaparvata; species Nilaparvata lugens. Next base: position 59,463,331 of record NC_052509.1, read on the forward strand.
AGAAATAATTTAGAGATGGCTAAATTTAGATACTATTCGAGTTGTTATTCTTCATGAACTCAACCTTCCAACGAAGAGTCAATCGATACATCAGCGAAGCTCCTCTGCTACACAAGAATATTATATTGAAACAAACTTGTTTCGATGAAATATAATATATTCTTGAAATCAAATCGAATCAATTTGTAGTTCAGATACAAATCTAGATACAAACTAGATATAATATTATTAGAGTACACTATAATTATAAAAGTGAAATGTCTAAAAACGTATTTATTCGAGATTCAATAGAAGATATTTATTCAACTCAGAGTAATTTAGTTCTCGAAAATATACAGGAAATAGCCTATTCGTAGACCGAAAGTTTTCTAGTAGACTATAAATATATCAGAAATCACCGATAACTTATTCAATTTGTATGCAATAATACAGTTTTATGGAGGAACAAAATTCTTACAATTAGTAAGAATGTATTAATTTATTTATTACAATAAGTAATCATGTATGTATTTATTTATTTAAGAATGTATTGATTTATTTACAATAAGTAATCATGTATTTATTTATTACAATAAGTACAATCACTTTTGGAAAGGATCATCAGACTCAAGTCCAAATCTGTTCCTATTCCAATTTAAACAACACACCGTCCAAAAATATAGGTTATGAGAGTCACATTATTTTTAAATGTACAATTTACACCACAAAACCAAAAACAGACAAATTTTGAATTAAAAAAATAGTTTATATGAATACAGAATAAGAGAGAAATCAGAAATTAATAACTGAAAATGTCCAAAATCTTAATAAACTTGAAAATTTAGAGCCGAAAATCCTTAAAACCCATTTCAACTGAGCGTTGGTTTGAGTGAGATATGAAAGGAACTTCTTGTTTTTTTTTATAAAATCAAATGTAATTCAAAAACCTATCATCTTTCTAGGTGAATTTTTAGTCTCAGCAAACAGGATTGGAGTTGGTAGAATTCCTATATTATTCTTTGTGCAGCATTAATATTCTCTTCGGTCTCAGTGAATAAATTAATTATAGAAGATTTCGTCAACTAACTACAGTATTAATAATTCCTTTTCCAGTATTTTCAAAGTTTACTAGCTGGCCCGGCGAACTTCGTACCGCCAAATAGTTTAATGCATCTCATGACAAACTTTAGCTGGATGCACACCTGAGGAGGCGCGATGCGGCATTTCATTTATAAAGATAATTTTCCAACTGCAAAATAAAATTACTGCAATTGATTTAACTAAAAATCAATTAATTCTGAACACCGAAGACAGCACAATTATTCGAAACAAAGCATGCGACTCTTTAACCTGAGGCCGCACTGTTGGATGGTTACACACAGAACAGTCATTTTGTTTTTAGTCGGGACGTTTAGAATAAAATACATGAGTGGTTATGGGGCAGCACACACTCTTGTCTACTATCTACCGACGGCTGTTGTATGACGCAATGATTATAACAGCTGAATTTTATTTCTGTGTGTGGCCAGCTCACAAATTTTCTCCCATAAGGATTACATGTAAACTTTCAAGGACCGTAGGAATAAGTCCTGAAGTGGGATTATAATTAATTTGATAGGCCATAAACCTGGTCCTGAACATAACGGACACAACTAAAAAAATCTGGTGTGGCGCACTCACACAACTTTCCTTGCCGTTATGAAAATTGATCACCTGACGCTAGTGTTACCGCGCATCTCAAGTCTACTATTCAAAGATTTGAGCCAGCTGGTGACAGGGCAATAACGCTGGAGACACACATGAGGTCTGCTATCTCTTCATAGTGAATGATTTAATAGAATAAACAATAATTTGCAATTGAATAATCACATTTTCTGGAATTTAAAGCTTATTTTCAATTTTAGGTGGAAATGTTACTGAACATTAATTGTAGAGATTTTCATGCTCAATCTACTCCACTTGATTTTTTTCGTTTCAATTGTATCTGAAGCCTGATAATTGGGAATCTATCTGCATTGATGGGGCGAAGCTCCTGAAATTTTTACAGATAAGGGACTTGTGGTAGTTGATAGAGCTTATCGATGACTATTTTAGGTATGAATTTGATCAAAATCGTTGGAGCCGTTTTCGAAAAAATTGCAAAAAACCCTGTTTTTGACAACATTTTCGCCATTTTGAATTGCATCAGATCGAAATTGTTCGTGTCGGATACTTAAATCGTAAGGACCTTAAGTTCCAAATTTCAAGTCATTCCGTTGATTGGGAGATTAGATATCGTGTACACAGACGCACATACTCTCTCTCTCTCTCTCTCTCTCTCTCTCTCTCTCTCTCTCTCTCTCTCTCTCACACACACACACACACACACACACACACACACACACACACACACACATACAGACCAATACCCAAAAACCACTTTTTTGGACTCAGGGGACCTTGAAACATATAGAAGTTTTGAAATTGGGGTACCTTAATTTTTTTCGGAAAGCAATACTTTCCTTACCTATGGTAATAGGGCAAGAAAAGTAAAAATCATCAAATTCGGTGCACACATAAAAAGTTATTGAATGTCAAAATTTGAGGCTCGATTTTTATTTATATAGATATACTCAAAGAACGATTGATTAACGTCATAATACGATTACTGTCATTCTAACTGTGGAAAGTATATAAAGTGAGATCCACTTCAAACTGTCAGTATTGATTGAATGGGAAGCATCGATGCTATTAATGAGGAATACTGACAGTTTCACGTGAGTCTCACTATACTATGTCGATAAGAGATTTATGAATGTATTTGTAAACGACGAGAACCGAATCAATACGATTTCAATGACGAAAAATTGTTGGTGTTCGTGAATACAAAGTTATTTATTTATTTATTTATTAGAACAGTCACAAACACGATATTTGGAAAGAGAAACAGGCAATTGCCCAAAACTTCTTCAATTCCTTGATTTTGGCACATAAATAGTCCAAAGTGAGGTTAAGTTTAAAATTTCTGTTTTCACCAAAGATTAACACTCAGAGAATACGTATTCGAGATATGACTGATGAATTTTGAATTTCGAAGGGTTGATAAGAGCCGGAAATAACACTAAACAATCCGAAAGTTTCAATAATATTGAAATAAACTTGAAAATTTATTCTGTATCTTTATATCATGAGAGCTGCAAAGACAAATATTCCACAAGTGAGGAATTTATCAACAAACACCTGCTTATCATTAAAGGCAGTAGATGAAGCAAATATTTATTGACAATTGGATCAAGAAATGCTGTTCAAGAGGCGATTCACTTCATGGGCCAACATTGTTGAGCTTTTCATCTAGATAACATGAAATTTGAATAAAACCATTCGACATTATTACGGCTACTTATTGAAACTTTTATAAGGAAACCATCCATCTCAAAAAATAATGGTGAAACAACCGAAACTATTAATTGAATAAGAATTTGAGAAGTTTGTTTCTCAATAGATAATGGTGTAACATAGAAAACAAATACTTGGATATTGTTTTATTCTATGCCTAGACTACACCTTTTCCACCTTTTACTTGTTTTGTATTGTACTGTTGTTTAGTGCAACGGGTCTATCGAGACCTAGCACGTCATAATAAAAATCAATCAATCTAGCAATCCAACTGTATTTGAGAAAGTATCAATATATTGTAATTATTGAGAAAACTTCAGATGTAAATGAGAATAATCAGTTGTATTTGAGAAGTCATCACTTGTAGTTGAGAATACAGTAGTGAATTTTATTTGAGAAACTATCATTTTAATTTGAGAACATACGGTTTGAAATCGAGAAGTTGTCAGTTGTAATTGGGAAATGATTTTAAAAAACCAGTGCTTCCAGTACTTCCTATATTTTTCATAATAATTGTACTCATAAAAAATAATATGATAATACATTTCATATTCCTATAAAACGTTTAGTTTTTAAATAAAACATTATTTTTGAGCCGCAAAATCCATTGAAGAATTGCCGAATTGCTTGATCAAGAGATTCAATTGATTGATAATAAAGTTCAATTACGCCTTGAACACAGAGAATTTGTCTTCATCAAGTGCAATACTTCACAAAATGTTTGGAGACCAAAGTCGTGTTGCCAATACATAAATAGAAATGATACTAATTAATCATTCATAAACAGTACAGGGGAAATAATTTCACCATTGAAAATATTAATTTGCAAAGTCTCTGGTAGTAATTGGAATACTGTGTACGTAGTACAGTATCCTTTCCTGCTCAAATCAAACCTGTAGGCTACTGTAGGCTAGAGAGAAGAGCCACGACATGTCAATTGGAAATTTTTCTCATTTTCAATTGATATCTTCTCATTTACATTTGACGATTTCTCAAATACAATTCACTATTCTCAATTACATGTGATGACTTCCCAAATACAATTGACTATTCTCATTTACATCTGACATTCTCTCAATTACAAGTGACTATTCTCAAATACAATTGATACTTTCTCAAATTAACTTGATACTTTCTCAAATAAAATTGAAAAAGGTGTAGTTTCTATTATTTTTAATAAATAAGTGGTTATGAGTTGAGGCAATTTAAAGTGGTTTCATTCAATAATTTTTTTGGAAAAATTATAAATTTGGGGAAAGAACAGTTTTGGGCTGTGTATGTTGGTTCTTCCCCAATAATTTTGATGAATGGTGTTCTGTGTATCAATAAATGAATATCCCTACGCTTATTATAAATACTTGCGTGAAAAATGAATATTCCTACTAATTTATACAGAAATTGACATAACTATAAAATAAATGTAGGCTATATTAAAAATGAAATACAGTATATTGTACAAAAATATAAGAAAATAGAAAGAAATAACAGTACAATATTATATTAATGCGCCTGGTTTAAGTGTGGGTAATGGGAATGAGATAAATGATCCTACTGGTTTAGGTTGGTTCCGAACCACCGGGAAGGGATTTTTGTATACTTTCTTAGATATGACTCCTCAAGGGTTCACCCGTTCCGGGAATAGCACACACATGCCTTTTAACTTATCTGAGCGATATGGTAGCAGCGCGAACTTGGAGCTAGCCGATTCCCTATTATCAGAGACAAGAATAATATAGTTTACTTATAACTATACTTATCTAACTATACTACTTACTTATCCTTCATCTATGCTATTATATAAGTCAAATTACCTACATTATTACATTATTTCTATCATTCGTTTCACTATCCAACTTGAAAAGGTTACAGCTCCTTAATAGTATTGCTTGTTAGTGTTGAGTTAATTCAGTTGCTGATGCTGATTTGATAGTCATTTCCTCATTGAGTCAATTATGATTAATTACCTTCCAATCTTCATAAAAAGATAAAATTATTAATAAAGTAGCTTAAGGAACTTTAAATTAAAGACATAATGACCAATCCTATTTACCTAAATAATATGTTGCTATTCAATATAAGGAGTATAAACAAGTTGGAATCACAGTTGATGGGTGGAAACAGAACTGAAAAAGGCAAGAGCCTGTGACCCTTTTATGGAGCTTTCTAGTTTTTACATGAGGCAAACCTCTAGAAAAACAGCCCTTTCATAGAAGATCATGAAACATGTTTTTGAGAACACAAATAAATTCCGTTAGTAACCAAGATTGTAATAAGAGAGGAGGATACCACTATTAATTAAGTCCAAATACAAAGAAAACTAATTAGAACATGATTGATGTACCGTATTGATTTTTATTCTTAAAAGATGTCTCATTATTTTAATTACTCGAGTTATTATAGGTATTGTAATCCAAGATATACATTTAATGTTGAAGTTGTAGCCTAGTTTTTAAAAAAGATTTCCAAGATAGATTCTCTGTTGAATCTAAGGGCGAGACCATATTGAGCGTTTTTTCAGGCGCCAAAGTCAATCCTAGAGCTTTCTGACCTGCCGACTTTGAAAAAACACCTAACATGGTCTCACCCTAAAGTTTCAATTCGTAAGCGACGATTCTAGCTGCGCAACAACCGTTTTATTATTATTTTATGTTACAGTCTATAATATGTTGATTGTCGACTGTAGAAGCTATACTAATACTAACCAATAGCAACTAAAACAGGGCTAGCAGTTGCTAAGGAATTGGACCTTAATTATAGAATAATCAATTTTGATATATAGGCCCAACTTATTGAAATATATATTGACTATGACTTACAAGATTTATCATTCAAATTTGTTCATCAATTGAGATGACAATGTGGGGGTAAGCTGAATATATACAAATTTATTGTGGAATTCCAAAGGTTTTATCTACTTAAAATGTTTTACAATGCGGATCTACAAAGTAGTGTAAAGTTGTGTTATATTAGTATTTATAATAAATTAACTGAATTATGGGTTTGAAACTTTCAAACATTCTATCAGAGGAAAATCTCTTGAGATTTCTGAACATAGAGAATGAAAGTACATTATAACGGGAGGACAACTCGGTTAACCTCAAAACTGGTTTTCAACCAACAAAAGAATTCTAATTGGTTACATTAAATTATAGGACCTTATAAATATAGCTATACTTTGAGAAACCCTCAAGTTTTAATTTTTTTAAATTGTAATATCATGAGGAAAGCATGTTTGATTTCAAATTAGCCTATAAATTAGCCTACAACCACTGACTGTGAGAGTTGTCAAATGTTCAAGTCCTTGAAAGAAATCAATAAACGCAAACTCTGCTCATTTATTTATGGCGACCAAAATATTAGTATTTTGATAAATAAATACAATTACCCAATAACAATGCCATTTTATTTCATAAAAAACTATTGTTGTTTTCTTGTTGATCAAAGGTTATCAACCCTATAAAATGAAATAAGGTTAGGATTCCATTGAAGGTTATCCAGTAATAAATGTATAGGAATGATCGAGTTATTATTTATTGAAAATGGTTACAATGAACCCTAAAGCAGAATGATAGTTTGTGGTTGAATAATGGATAATATATTTTGATATATTTAATCAATAGTTAAAAATAGTATATGAAAAAGGGTAAAATTTAGCACAATAAATATGACAAAGCAAAGTTCGTATACGTCGAGACAAAACAGAAACTAGATTTCAAAGTTTATCATAAATTAATCAATACATAATAGGAAAAGTAAATATATTTAAATGTAAAACGAATGTATTACCTTCAATTACTGTGGTCTGCAGATAAACAACTATTGACAACTTCAAAACGTAACTCAGGAAGGAAGACATTCTCGAGATGAAATTAAAATCACGTCACAGGAAACATTTTAAAGATGATCACACAAATGTACATTTTGTTCACAACACTATAATTGCGAGCTAAAACTAGACAATTTTTGAGATTTTTCACGCGGTTCTGAAGAATTCGCCATACTTCTTCGTTCCCGTTTCTGAACCGAGAGTCAGAGAACGAGATTCGAGACAGACAAGAGGCAGAATGAGAACTATCCCCTCCCCACAAACCATAACAAGTGGTGGGGAAACCTTGAAAGTCATCTGCGCTTCTACGGCGCAATATTTGAAATTTTGTACGGTACTGTATTTTTGTTGATCAGTCACTGTAAGGTTAGTTACTATTATCAAAGAGTTTATTATAGTAACTGTAGTCAGTTAGTAGTCATCATGATTGCATTATTATCTTGCTATTTTTTTTCTTTACTAGCAAGTAGCCCGTGCCTTATACTGGGGAAAATTTGTGTTGTAAAATGAAACTCATGTTTAAGAAACATAAAAAATAGAATATGTAATAATTACTCATTTTGTTAGAATTACTTGGAAATCTTCTCCAGAGTTGAAAATTATCATTCAAACTATAACCATCCTCGATAAATGAAGAATCTTTAAAGCAAAATTTCAGTGTTGATTAGTTCAGTAGGTAGGCTACTAGGTACGGTACTGTAGTTCAAATGTAATAATGAATAGGTTTTATTCGTGCACAGAATTTAGAGTATAAATTTTTATTCCAGTATAAATTCGTGCATTTCCTATTACGTAGGTCTACATGTATAATTATATAAGCCAATTCTCTTCTTTATAATTTTATAAATTTATCATGAAGCTACAAGTAAAACTGAAAGTAGTGATTGAAATAATAAGGTATTAGAGAGCTATTTGATAGTAGAGGAGTAATATTTCTGTTATCTATTACAGTAAACAATTAAATTCTTTCTTCAGATTTACCTGTCAATTTTCACCTGACTCAGTTGTTGAAAGAATTCATTAAAAATATGAAATATTCATATTATTTGTGGGAGGACTTGTGGACGTTCAAAAATCTCTTCACAGCAGAGGGGACAGTGTAGGATCAAGGGGTAACTGTATACCGGTACGGTACTTTCCTAGAAATACACCTTGATCCATCTTGGGCTCTTACCTTTCTGGAAGGACTCAGCTTGTCTCCCTCAGTGGTGCGAACTCCCGGACACTTCCGGTAGCTTTTGGTGTTCCTCAGGGATCAGTGCTGGGGCCTACACTGTTCCTTGTCATGATAAATGACCTCGACGACCACGGTTCCTCTCTGATGTTCGCGGATGATGCATCTCTACTGTCATCGGGTGCTGAGCTTGAGCGGGTCTTGGAGGCATCTGCGGAGCATCTTCGATCTGCCACTTCATGGTTCCTGGCAAATCGATTCCAGCTGAATGAGGACAAGACCCAAAGGATCATCTGCAGCTTGTCACGTGAGCCGCGTGACCCTCAGAATCCAGTGAAGCTGCTGGGTTTTGTCTTGGACAGCAGACTCAGCTGGAACAGTCATATACAGCAAGTAACCAGTCGACTCTCCCGCATTTGCTTTTTGCTGCTCAAGATGAGGGGCCTGGTGACTGAGAAGTACCTGATAATGATGTATCACGCGCTCTTCCATTGTCACATTACCTATGGCTTGCTTCTGTGGGGTCATTCGGCGGGGGCTGCTGATGTGCTGAGACTGCAAAAGAGGGCTATAAGAATTATAACAGGCAGCGATCATCTTGCCCACTGCAAGCCCATCTTTGCTCGCCTTGGTGTGCTGACGGTCTTCAGCCATTACATCCTCCTGTGCTTGATGTATGTCAAGAGGATACAGCATACTCTGGCTGCCCGAAGTGACGTTCACAACCACAACACCAGGCGCTGCGAGCTGCTGGATGTCCCTAGGAGACGTCTTCACCGTTCACAGGCCAGCTTTAGAGTTTCTGCACTGAAATTCTTCAACAAGCTGCCTCCTGGTGTAAAGCAGTTGGATGAAGCCGCCTTCAAGAGAGCCGTCAGGAAGCTGCTTTGTGATAAATCATATTATAGTGTAAATGAATTTATGAGTGATGATCTGAACTTTTTTTAAAAAGTGATCACTGTTTTACCTGCCATCTGAATAGTTTTCGTGTTGTTGTGTATGTTGAAATCGAACTCTATGACGCCATCGATCCCACTAATGTGGGTAATGGATGAAGCAGAAGGTATTAAAGGTATTAAAGGTATCCTTGAAAAGGTAGGTACCGCATTTCTATCAATGGAGGAAAAATAACACGAAAATACAATAAGTACGGTAGCCTCATCGAATTTCCTTCTAGCTGTTCACACTTTCAATATTTTCAGAAGCCAAAGTCTTCGGGGTTGTTAAAAGCATTTATTTGAGTGTTGTTTTCATTACCTACTAATGACTTGCAAAATGTATCTACTTGTATGTATCAAAAAAATATCTTACAAAATGTATCTTACTTTTTGGCATGAAATCTTAAACTTAAGCAATATTAGTGGCATTCCGACAAATATTCATAATGTGGGGGCCACAGTTTGCCTAATTAGCAAATAATCAATCAATTGTTTACATTGTAAATAATCGTACGGTAGCTTTCATGTCTATATTTTGAATAAACTCTTCTGGTCGTGTTGTACCATCAACCAGAGAAAGTATTATTATTAATAATAAGAAAACAAAGATATTGTCAAATTTCACTGAAAATCATATTAAATAAAATTATTTCAAACTGATATTTCACAACATCACCATCAATTCTACTAATATTATTATTATTTTATTTATTCATTTCAAAATACAATTTCAATAAAACCAATATCTCTCTAGCTATTAGCTATTTGTGGGATATTCAATATTTGATTTGGATTTTCGTTTAACACTGTAATATAAATTTATTTCTATTGATTTATTATTTGAGTTTAATTTTTGATATTATATTATTTAAATAATACAATAGTCTTATATCTGATAAGAAAATTAAGCCGTAGCCTACTAATACTATTTTTATGTTTAGTGCATAGTTCACAACTATAATTAGAGCTCTGGTCTGCTTGGTATGTAATCAAAATAAATTATTGAAATATCTACAATAATAAATAAAATTGAACACAAGTATGAAAATGTTCAATGAAAAACATTACTATAGACCTACACTTTTAGAGACCACCACATTCAGATGATAGCCACTAACAAATGAATGTTATTGAAAATTTATATCTTTTTCAAGATGGTTCGGAAAATAAATAAATGGACAACAAATATTTAATTTACTATATTGAATAATCTGATTTAAGTAATAAATTATTAGTACATAATATTCTCATTACATACATATTTGGTGAATAAATATGAACCATGTTACAATAGTTCTTATTATTAACCTACCGTTATTGTCTTTACCTGATTTAAAATAAATTAAATAAGTTATATATTAATAATAACGCTAAAATGATATTAAATAAAATTATTTCAAACTGATAATAATACTTGAAAACCTAAAAATTATAAAGATAAGCTTATTTTTTCATGTGTTATAGATATCAAACAGTAATTAATTTTAGATTGAGACATAGCATTGAGATCTAGAAGTGTAAATACAATAGTTGAAAATTCAGAATGGGTAAGAAATGTGAAGAGAAAATTGAAGAGAGTGAAAAAGATAGACAATTTATAAAACAATTAGAAGAAATAAATTTGTTGTAAATGTTGGTCATTTTTTCAAAAAATACATGAACAGTGGATTTCAAAAATTAGTTTAGAAGCCGTTAAAAAGAATAACCACAAACGTTTTTATAACATCTATGACTGGACCTGTACTATATATTCTGCAAGTATAATCAAATATAATAGGTTATTACTAAAGTTAAGATCAAGAATAAATGATATAAAAGACTTGAATGCTATAACAGTGATCCATAGCGTAAAAAACAAAATAAATAAGTAGCTTCGATTTCATTAATATAACGTTACTTTCTTGTTGAAAAGTTTTTCCAAGTAGTTTTCTTCTGAGAATTTGAATTGGATCTCGAGTTAAAAAATTTTATGTCGTGTATTGTCAAGACAAATGTCATGTATTTCTACGTTAATGTGTGGATAAAAATAATTACACTTTTTGCAATTGAACTAAATGTGAAATTTGTATCTACAAATAGAATACTAGAAGCGACAGGAATAGCAGTTATTATAAGTAGAATACTGGAAGCATGAAAACTAAAAAATTATTTGTCAAATATTCATTAATATCGTCTCTAATAATAGAAGAAATTCTATTATTGAAATCATAATTATTGCACTGAAGCACCAATATTATTATATGAGTTGATAACATCTCATAAAATTGAAAAATAATTTCATAGGCTAGCTTGAATTGGCTAGATGAATTGCGGGAAAATTTCCAAATTCTAATTTATTATCTTTTAGAATGCGAAAAGTTTAGAAATGTTGATCTAAATTATTTATATTTCGGATTTATTGTGCGCGAAAATATATTGAATTGCATTGATAAAATATTTCAATTTCTCTCGAGACAAATATATAATTTTGTGCTCAGATTTGTAGCACAAACCAGATTTTTCCTAGCTGTTCTCTAGTCAAACTAAAATCTTGGTTCTATATATTATAATCATGTCTTTGAAGATCTTGGAATGAGATACTTAGAAGCTTAGCTTCAACTTCAGATTTAGATATCTCTCCAACTCTAGATCCTAATATATAGCTCTAGATTTCAACTTCTCAAAGTTGATAGAATTAATAGATTGTGTAATTCAACCACCTTAATTTCAAGACCTGTCAATGAAAGCTGAGCATAAGATCTACTATTCATGAAATATTGTGACTTACATTGAAAACCTTCAGGAGAATTTATATTGTTTTAAATTGAGTTATAAAGTGGAATATTATACAATTACTTCAATTTTCATACAAGTTCAAGAGAAAAATAAATTCAAATTAAAAACGTAAATGCTAAAAATATAAAGTAGTAATGCCCACGAATATTGAGAGATTTTATAAAAAAATAATAAACAAACAAGTTATGTAACTTGTATCAAGAGCATTTCAAATGGATAAGGGTGTGAAACAGGGAGACAGCCTCCGTCCTCTTCTATTCATGTTAGTGATGGATGATATACACAAGATATGCACGAGGAGAACACAGAACATGGAAGTAGGATATTGGAATATGAGGCCAATTGGTACCAGAGCCCTCCTATATGCTGACGATATTGTCCTGATCTCGGAGTCTTCAGAAAAACTCCAGCAAGCTGTGATGATCAGAACTGAAAGAAAAATCTGGCGTGGCGCACTTACACAACTTTCCTTGCCGTTATGAAAATTGATCACCTGACGCTAATGTTTACGCAGATCTCAAGACTACTATTCAAAGATCTAAGCCAGCTGGTGACAGGACAATAACGCTGGAGACACACGAGGTCTGCTATCTCTTCATAGTGAATGATAATAATAGAATCAACAGTTGCCATAAGTTTGCAATTGAATAATCACATTTTCTCGAATTTCAAGCTTATTTTCAATTTTAGGTGAAAATGTTACTGATATTAATTGTAGAAATCATTACCACTTGAATTTTTTTTGTTTCAATTTTATCTGAAGCCCGATAATTGGGAATCTAAAATCAAACTTTGCATTGATGAGGCGGAGCTCCTGAAATTTTTACAGATATGGGACTTGTGGCAGTTGATAGAGCTTATGAATGACTATTTTAGGTATAAATTTTATCAGAATCGTTGGAGCCGTTTTCGAGAAAATCGCGAAAAACCCTGTTTTTGACAACATTTTTGTGAATCGCATTTGATCGAAATTGTTCGTGTCGGATCCTTATAGTGTAAGGACCTTAAGTTCCGAATTTCAAGTCATTCCGTTAATTGGGAGATGAGATATCGTTTACACAGACACTCATACACACACACATACAGACCGACCAATACCCAAAACCACTTTTTTGGACTCAGGGGATTTTGAAACGTTTAGAAATTTGGAAATTGGGGTACCTTAATTTTTTTCGGAAAGCAATACTTTCCTTACCCATGGTAATATGGCAAGGAAAGTAAAAAGGAATGGTTCTCAATGTAAGGAAGAGCAAAGTGATGGTGGTCTCAAAGGTATGAGGAGAAAATGTGGAAATTAGGGTTGACAGGGAGGTGCTTGACCAGGTGTCGAAATATGAGTATTTGGGTGCGTGGTTCTCTGAGGATGGAAAAATAGATGTTGAGGTGCTGAACAGGGTGAGGAAAGGTTTACTGGCTTACTATTCCGTCAAATACTGTATATTTGGTGAAAAATATATCAGTAAGAGGATAAAGAACCAGGTATACAGATCAATAATTGAACCAATTATGCTGTACGGGAGTGCGAGATCATGCCATGAAAATAAAATCTGGTGTGGCGCACTCACACAACTTTCCTTGCCGTTATGAAAATTGATCACCTGACGCTAGTGTTCCCGCGCATCTCAAGTCGACTATTCAAAGATTTGAGCCAGCTGGTGACAGGGCAATAACGCTGGAGACACACATGAGGTCTGCTATCTCTTCATAGTGAATGATTTAATAGAATCAACAATAATTTGCAATTGAATAATCACATTTTCTCGAATTTAAAGCTTATTTTCAATTTTAGGTGAAAATGTTACTGAACATTAATTGTAGAGATTTTCATGCTCAATCTAATCCACTTGATTTTTTTCGATCCAATCGTATCTGGAGCCTGAAAATTGGAAATCTATCTGCATTGATGGGGCGAAGCTCCTGAAATTTTTACAGATATGGGACTTGTGACAGTTGATAGAGCTTATCGATGACTATTTTAGGTATGAATTTGATCAAAATCGTTGGAGCCGTTTTCGAGAAAATTGCAAAAAACCCTGTTTTTGACAACATTTTCGCCATTTTAGCCGCCATTTTGAATAGCATCAGATCGAAATTGTTCGTGTCGGATACTTATATCGTAAGGACCTTAAGTTCCAAATTTCAAGTCATTCCGTTAACTGGGAGATGAGATATCGTGTACACAGACGCACATACACCCATACACACACACACACACACACACACACACACACACACACACACACACACACACACACATACAGACCAATACCCAAAAACCACTTTTTTGGACTCAGGGGACCTTGAAACGTATAGAAATTTAGAAATTGAGGTACCTTAATTTTTTTCGGAAAGCAATACTTTCCTTACCTATGGTAATAGGTCAAGGAAAGTAAAAATAAGAACGGTGGAAATGAAAAGTCACAGAAAAACATTGGGGAAGACAAAAAGGGATAGAATCCGAAACACCAGAATAAGAGAGGAAGTTGGCATGAGAGATGTGAGAGGATTGAAATGAGGCAGCTTAAATGGTATGGACTTGCATAGCGGATGGATGACAGTTGAAAAGAGGAACAGTTTGTGAACGTGAGAGTGCAGCGGAGACGACCGAGGTACTCATATGAGGACAGAATTGAGGAGATTGGAAGGAGAAGAGGGAGATGAGAAGGATGGCGATGGGCAGACGGGTGTGGAAGAAGTGGGTCGAGGCTACCCCAACGCTGTCAAGGCATAGTGGGGAGAGTCAAAGAAGAAGAAGTAATGTAACTAAACAACATAGTAATATCAAATTTATGAATTAATAATATCTATTTGTGCTGATATCTGAATGAAAAGTACATTGAATTGCCGAAATCATCTATTTGGGAATGAGACACTAGATCTCTATAGAATTTAAATGAGAACATTTTGTTGTTCAGATGGAAATTACTGAGATATTGCAATTATTCAAATGCTAATGAATGGATTATTATTATTAAACGAGAATCCAAATTAAATGCTGTAATTCACCCCGAAGACTTCTGCTACTGCAAATATTGACAACAGGGTAAACAGCTACATTTTTGAATAGTAGCGCTCATCGAATTTCCATATAGCTGTTTACATTGTTGTCAATATTTTCAGTAGCAGAAGTCTTCGGGTGAATTACAGCATTTAATTTGGATTTTCGTTTAATAATAATAGAGTTAAAAATTTCTGTACTTTTGAAGGTTAGAAAAAAAATTATTTTAAATACTTCTTACTGTTAATAGGTAAGTAACAAATCAATAAATCTTCAGTAATCAAACCATGTAAGCATTCAGAGATAGAAAGATCATCTAAAACAAACTTGAACGAAAATTACAACAATAATATTTTAAAACAGTACAATAGAATAATAATAATATCAAATTGACTAAGTAACTTGTATTTAAAAATATGTCCAATGAAATTTCACACAAACATTAATAAACATATAATTTGAGAAGGGAATTTCATAGCTTTGTGATAGTATATAGTTAAATAGTAAATTTGATAAAAATGCAAAGCTGCAAAGGTTCCAATATACCTAATTTTCCAACATAGTTTAATTGTCTTAGTATAATGACTTACATTGAAGTAGTTAGCATATAATTATAAAATTTCATAACATTTAAAAATAAATATCTGCAATTGGACGCTCATTATAAATTTAATTTTTTTGTGTGGATGATTTGTGATGGCCTTACAATACTATAACAAAAATCCATAGCTAGAGTACAATATAATAATACTATAGATAAAATGATGTCACTTTAACCACTCTCACAAATACATGCATTTAAAACTCTCTTAAAATAAATAATATTAAAGCTTAGTCGATAGACAAATTAATTACGATGAGTTCAAAACTGTCATTCAGCCAAAATCGGACAATCAGTAATGTATGAAATGTTGTAATCATAGAATATGGCAGTAGATGTCAAGGAATGATAGTATAGTCGTTGCCAATCTGAAAAAGGACGAAAATAATGTCATATAATCAAACTTTAGAACTTGTCATGGAGAATATAATATTATAGAAGTAAGCATATTTTATAATTAACAAGTTATAATAATACGAGCTCCTGCTAGATTCCATTTTTCCTATTTTTATCAAGTACGTGCAGGTGTAACCCACGCTCCGCAAGGGTCAGTGAAAAGCACAAATAGATTGAACATTTTCAGCAAAAAAAGCTGTAGTTGGACTCGCTCCCACAACCTCTCATTCAGTTATTTTTTCTGAGGGTGATGCCCACATGAGCTATAGGCTTGTGCGAGGGTGATGAGGCGGCGGATGATAATGAGAGATGAATGACTTCCAGACCTACAGTTTTAGGAGGGTTCCGAACCACCGGTAAGCGATTTTACAACTCATGAATCATATTCAGAGGAGTTGGCTCAAGGGGTTACCCTTTTGCGCTCAGTTATTGAATTAGAATTAATTAATAAAAATGAAAATAGGCCTATAGACATCCTCGGTAAATTCAGAATTTCTGGGCGAAATTTCAAGTTGATCAGTTTGATATTTCATGAGTGCGAGAACGAGTGATGATGCGTCAAACATGTATTTCTATTGGTTATGTTAATTTCAATTCTTCATTTTATTAACAGTATAAATAGTACTGGTACTTCCATGAACAGTAGACCTCACACAGTATTCTCATCCACAAGTACCTGATTGAAACTATAGACCTTAAGGAAATACAGCAATAGACTGGCTTCTCCACACATCTGTGTAATCACTTGTCAGCTGATTTATGATGAATAATTCTAGTCTGATTTTTACTCTTATATTGGCGTATGAAGGAGGTTCCTTTTTCCTTTTATATTATCCTTGGAATGCAAAATTTTCAAAAATCTTGTATATACGTCGACGCGCAATTAAAAAAGGAACATACCTGTCAAATTTCATGAAAATCTATGACCGCGTTTTGCCGTAAATGCGCAACATATAAACATTTGTCGCCTGTCGCCATCTGTATACTCTCTTCTCTCTATCCTGAGAAAATTCTATTTTCTAAATAAGACTCTTCCAACCACCATTCTTAGACTTTGCTCTTGTTGACTCTGAACTGAATTATGGAATAAGTTGTTGGGGCTCTACTTACATTACCCACTTGAGACCACTTATAACCTTACAAAAATCTATTGTCAGAGCTGTTAAAAAATCAGGAAGATATGAACATGCCTTTCCCCTTTTTCAAGATATAAAATGCTTGCCTCTAAGATACATATATGTTTTAAAAGTTTTATACCTATTCTTTGTAATGTCTGGAAACAGTGGTCAGGCACTTTTCAGGGAGAGAACAAATTATCAAACTAGGAGAGTCACTTCTGATCTGCTAAGGCTTCCCAGGTCATATACCACTTGTTTCCAGAAATCGTTTGTATTTCTAGGTCCGAAATTTTCAATAATTTACCTTTTGAGGCAAAGAGAATTGATAATAGGAAAATGTTCAAATATTACATTCTTAAATGGCTTAGAAATATCTTGCCTGATTGTTTAGAACACATGTTTTTTATTCTTTCTTAGTTTTCGACATAATAATTATTATAGTTGTTGAAAATCATATCAAAAAGTAATTAAGCCCAAACTGGAAATGTATGAGAGGTGAGTGAATGTGTGAGTGTGTGTTTTCATTTTTTCTTCAATTTTTTTTCTTCTTTTTGATTTTATTCAATTATAGTATAGGCACTCCTGCTTGCACGCGTTAAGCATTATATGCTTACAGCAAGCTAGAAATATTCTGTTTCAAAAAAGCTTTGTTTTTTTTCATAATACATCATACACGTAGAAAGCCTTATTACATAAATTATATTTTATTCAATTTCTTCAGTGCACTTTGTATTTTATTTCCATTTTTGATGTTTGATGTATTTGAAATTTTGTATGTATTTGATTTTTGAATCAGAATAAAAACAATTTGAATTTGAATTTGAATTTGAATTTCTCCATTTCGTTGACCACTGTATCTTTCCATCGTCCTCTCGGTCTCCTTCCTTCAATACTCATCTCTTCCATTTTCTTTGGCGACCGATCCTCTCCCATTCTCTTCACTTTTCCAAACCAGCGTAGTCTCATGCTTTCTATCTTTCCCCTTATGCTTTCCATGTTCAGTTCTCTTCTTATCTTTTCATTCCTAACTTTAAAGTTGTGTGTCTGTATTTATCCATTCAATACTGAGATTTGAGTGTAAGAGAGGGCCAACTGCGCCCTAACTTTCCTCTCTAGGAAAAATAAAGGCAGTCATTCTATTCTATTCTAACTCTGTCTCTACGTGTCTTTCCCTTTATTGCCCTGAGGAACCTCATTTCTCCTGCTTGTATTCTATTCCAGTCGCTCTCTGTCATCGTCCATGTCTCAGCACCATACAACAAGATAGGTACATAATACATCTTATACATCATAATCTTTACCTTTTCTGGTATTTTTCCAGCCCAAATTAAATTTTTAACTGTCTGAAAAAATATCCTCCCTTTTTCAATCTTCTTGTTATCTCAAGTAACTGTTATTAGCTTTGCAAAATAGAAAGTTTGCAGATGTAAGCACAGGAAATTATAAAATCAAAATTTATGATAACGTGTCTAAACACGATCAATTTGTAATTTCAGTAAAAGTGAGTATTTAGACAAAACAATCACTTGGAGCAAGTACATTGGATGGACCAAGAGACTTGCTTTTCAACTGGCATCATGTAAACTCTTTCGAAAACTCCAAGACCCGGTTGCACAAAAGCCGGTTAATTTTAATCATGATCAATTTCACGAGAACCAATCAGAAAAGCCTTTTTTTCAAAAAATTCTTCTCTGATTGCTCTTGTAATCACGATTAAAATTTAACCAGCTTTTGTTCAACCGGCACTGAACCTTTTAAAACTCATGAAACTTACTTTTTACATTTGATAGGGACTTCCCCAAGGTCGCTTGATGCCAGCCCTTATCATTCTCTTGCCAATAGTGTGCACCTCAAAGCCTATCTTCGATAGCTTGTCATGATCGAGAATGTTCCTTCCATCGAAAATATAAGCAGGCTTCATCATACCGTCATAGATCCTATGGTAGTTTAGCGTCTGAAAAATAACCGGAAAAACATATCATGTCATTTAACAATATAATGTCACATAATTTTGGTTGAAAAGTAAATAAACTAGTGATTCCCTGGGTTGGAACTCACTCATGACCTGTTGTATTGTAATCTTTGAAACCAGCAACCTTTAATTGTACAAAGTTGATACAAAGTATGAAAACAGCTGAATATTTCTTTTACAAGAATAATTTGACAGTAGGTTTCATTGGGAATCCTATTTGAAATGAAAAATTACTGTGTCGCTTCCAACATCTTTGTCTATCATATGAATCTAAATTAATTTTTTAAAATGAGAAGGTGATACATGATTAAATTAATTTTTTAAAATGAGAAGGTGATACATGATTTCGATACAGAGTTCCAAGAGAAAATGAATGGCAAAAACCGCACATTGATATCTCAACCCGTATCAGTTTATTGATGTAAAATTTGTATATTAGCCAGTTGAAATCATGTGTCAGCGCATGAAGGACTGTCTGTATGATAGCTCCCAAATAGCCTCAGCTGACTAAATGATAAATCACAACAATTTTTTTTCTCAATGTTATGTGTTATATCCTGAAAAAGGGCGAAGGAGTCGGTAAATTTTGTTGTCCAACGAACTTGATCTGTAAAAAGGGTCGAAGAATATGTGTTCAAAATTCAAAGCTGATTGATCAAATCTTTCAAAAGTTATTGTCGAACATACACACAGACGGACAACGACTTTCGCCTTGAGTTAAAAGTAAGAACTTGCTAGAGCTCGTTTAATAAACGATACAAATATAGTGCATTATATAGCACAAAATATTTATAGAGTTTTATAGAAGCGATTGCGGATGTGCCAGGAAGAGATGGGTTGATTTTAGAGGCACAGAGGTTCAGAACAGGCAGTAATGCCCAACCCGTGAAAGGAAGAAAAAGATATAGCACAAAGAGAATGTCATACAATTGAATGTAATAATAATTGGATAGCCTATTGTGAGGAGATTCACTCCATCTTTCCGCATCAGCTGAATGTGGAGTAATAGAGTCGATATATATAAAAGCGAAATGGCACTCACTCACTGACTGACTGACTGACTCACTCACTCACTCACTCACTCACTCACTCGCATAACTAAAAATCTACCGGACCAAAAACGTTCAAATTTGGTAGGTATGTTCAGTTGGCCCTTTAGAGGCGCACTAAGAAATCTTTTGGCAATATTTTAACTCTAAGGGTTGTTTTCAAGGGTTTAAAGTTCGTCTTTTAGCATGTATATTCTTCTTCTCCCAATCTCTTAATTATAATTGAAATCTCCATATCATATGTTACTATAGAACTATAATCTAGATAGAGTACCTCTTCGAAACAGTTGTTAACTGGCAACTAAATTAATAATTTTGTCAGGTTGGCATTAAGTTGAGTTGACTTTGTTAGGTTGGCACCAAGTTGAAGATTTAAATGCATTTATCGCAGAAAAATTGATTGGGCACTGCTACTTCAATCCTGGGAATATTATATTACTAGCCGTCAGGCTCGCTTCGCTCGCCATATCCGTTTAGCCAGACGTTGAGTCTGGACCCCCGACTGGATTGTTCTAACATATGATAAAAATGCTCAAATGATCTCATTCTCAGACGATCCAGTCGGGGGTCCAGGGGGCGGAGCCCCGGATATGGCGAGCGAAGCGAGCCTGACGGCTAGTTATTTATGTAAAAAAGTTTAATAAAATAAGATATATTCTGAACTTACCTTAGTTTGAAACTCCAAGGTTTCGAATTTGAGTGGTAGAGAGGACTAAAAAGTCCTAACTTCGCCTCTCCGCCTAATATTTTAATTTCATTTTAAAGAAATTTCAATTTATTGAATTCAGAGTACTAAAATTTAAATCAGTATTTCATTAGAGTATTTTAACTTAATTTAGAATCCTCATTGATGAATTTTGTGACGAGAATTGTAAAGTAAAGTAATTTTACTTGTTGAGGAACGAAACTTACAATAAACTCATCCCATTCGGTGCAAATGACAATGGCGTGGTGCCAGCTGTAGCCGAGTAGGCATCACTAAACATGGCCACTGCCTTCATCGTCGCATCGGGGTCTTCACTCACACTGGGGTGCGTCAGCTCTTTCCTTATTTGCGATTTGTCCACCTGTTCAACACAAAAAATAATTTATTATTGACATGAATGATGAAACGATCAAATACTGATCAACTACTGTAGTTCTGTTAACAAAAGACGCGTCAGTTCTTTCCGTATTTGCGATTTGTCCATCTGTACAACACTAAAATGAATAATTAATTCTGTGGGTAGATGACACAAGTTGATAAGTCACATTTTTGACCATATTGAGTTAGCATATGGTTGTGTTCAGAAAAATTAGATCTATAAGATGGTATAACTAAATATGTTGTACCTTTTTAAATAGCTGAGATATAGACCTTGCTTAAGCCTGATAGTGCATTTTCTTCCAAACCCCAAGTTGACAAGTGCATTTTCTTCCAACCCCAAGTTGACAAATATGATAAGTACATATATCTCAACACTCTTCTACCGGTTTGTATTATAATCCAATTATCAAAAGATGACAAAATTTGATAAGTGTATGTACTGGTAGGCTATTATAAAATCTGAAAATCAATAACCCATATTGAGAACTACATAACCCATACAACTTTGCAAACAGTTCAAGTTTGGTTAACTTGATCAATACTTGTAAATAATATCAATTAATTTTAAAAATATATTCAAATTTCTATAAAATCGATTTTAAAACAGATATTCCCTATACTGTTACATTGTGATTTGAAACATTTGGCAGATGGCAAAACATGATATCTCTGACATCACTTGCAAAAATTCTCAATAGTTAATTTAAATAAATTGTTTTATCCCTTGATATTTTCTATTTAAATAGTCGAGGATCAGCTGATTATATTAGTGTAAAATGGGTAAGAAAAATATTATAGATAATGTTTGCAGCTATGCCAAACTTTCAAATTGCTCTCCTGAAAAGTTTACAAATCATGACTTATCAGCTTGTGTCATCTACCCACAGAATTACTGACATGAATGATGAAACGATCAATTACTGATCAACTACAGTAGTTCTGTGACCAGTAGCAGTTATCTTAAAAAGGTATTTAACAGTATGATTCACTGTGTTATAAGTTAATTTTTCTACACTATTAATTAAAAATTTTAATGAAAAAATATTTTTTAGTGGAAACATTTAATTTTTAGCAGTGACGCAGTTTCGACCTGTTATTGGTCATCTTCAGGTCTGTTGTTGTGTAGATGACTATCACTGCTAAAAAGTGCTTCCAGTACAAAAGTGTTTTTCATTCAAAGTATGAAGTACTGTACAGTAATGTAGTATAATGTAAGTACTTGGAGTTCTGTAGGGAGAGGGAGAATCAATGGATCCTCAAGTTTCCTTGAGTATCCAGAATGTTTTCTTTCTGTATGGAAAATTGGTTTGAAATAATATATCCACATTAATAAGTATAAAAACATGGATTAAAAACGTGAATCTCGCTAATCTATTTCATCTTTATCGCTGTATCTATCTGTATTTAAGCTAACAAACTTCAGGATATTTTTAGCATTCAAAAACAGTCTCAGTCCAAAGATCAAAACCTTCGCTACACTGAGATCCAGTTCAGCAATCTTTGTAGATAACAACTACGCTACCCCATCCAATCAATACTTACTGATAGTTTTATTTTTGAGGGTGATGTCCACATGAGATCCAGGCTTGTGCGTGGGTGATGAAACGGATGATGATGATGAGAGATGACTTTCAAGAAATCACAGTCATAGTATAGCCAGATAACATTGATACAGCCTGTGCGCCAATTAGAACAGAACAGTCACAAACACGATATTTGGAAAGAGAAACAGGCAATTGCCCAAAACTTCTTCAATTCCTTGATTTTGGCACATAAATAGTCCAAAGTGAGGTTAAGTTTAAAATTTCTGTTTTCATCAAAGATTAACACTCAGAGAATACGTATTTGAGATATGACTGATGAATTTTGAATTTCGAAGGGTTGATAAGAGCCCAATTGTCGATATATAGAGAAAATATAGCATAAGAAGATAACCCATGGAATAGGGCATTTATGTTCCCATTTTCAATGTTAACTAGACCGACAGTCCTATAGTGAGGTCCACGTTATAATGACAGTGGATAAAGATAGAAGAACAGCGTTGCCTTGCCTCTGCATTAATTAATTGTATTTATACATTGCCAAAAACAGATTTGGCATCGTTGTGGAGCTATAAAAGGATAGTAATACCTTCTTTGTCGAATGATAGACAAGGATAGCAACATCAAAGTTTATCAATTACTGTCATTATAACGTGGACCTCACTATAGTAGTGTCTTTTTCGTGAAGCTATGTAACGTTGGTAGTCTCTGTAATACAGAGTGTTTTAAAAAGAACTCCCTAGTTTTAATGTGTCATAGAATCTGTAAAAAGTGATATAAACTATTCTAGTTTGTGGTGTTTGATTCAGAAACTGTCTAAGTTTTGTCCCCCTGCAGTTGGTAGACCTGCTTGACCTTAAGACGGCGCCAGGGAGCAGTTCCCTCAGTTGACACTAGACGCTCGCTTTCCTGGAAGGTGGACAGGGAGAGCTCGCCCAATTGCTTGGCCACCACGAAGCCCGGAATAAACCCCTCTGGACTTTTTCTTTTGGGGAAACATAAAAAATGTTGTGTACAGTGAAAAAATCCGAGACATAAACCATTTACGGGAGAGAATCGTCATGGCGGTTGGGAAAGTTACACCTGATATGTTGGTGAATACATGGCGAGGACTTGAATATCGTTTCGACGTGTCAGGGAAACAAAAATGGATCCCATTTTGAAGTGTACTGATGTTAAACACAACTTGAAGGTTCTCTCTTTCATTGTATGTACTTGTTGGTGAAGTTTTCCATTAATTTACACATTAAATTCATACCTAAAACTAGGGAGTTCTTTTTCAAACACCCTGTACTGTGCCGTTCTAGCGTTCTTATACTCTCACCCAGCCAAAACAGTTTGGAACATAAACGACCTATACTATTGGATATCTCATCATGCTATCCCAATGGTATAAAAATGTATTTCGACTTTTTTGACGGACGTTCCAGTTCAACAAGAATTTCACTATACTACCAGAGTTAGAAAATAATTTTCTGAAAAACCTGACCTTGGGGTCATAGATGTGCAGTTTGGCTCCTTCGTCGAGCAGAGTCTTGGCCACATGTATGGCGGGCGATTCCCTCGTGTCGCCCGTGTCCTTCTTGAATGCGAAGCCCAGCATCGCTATCTTCTTATCGGTCACCGTGTTGAACAGAGACCTGATCACCTTCGACGAGAACCGTGATTTCTGGTATTCGTTGATATCGATAACCTGTGGAACAACGTGAAGGTTTTATTAGAAACGAATAGTGAATAACTAGTGAGTCCCGGGGCTGGAGAAATCGCTTAAAATGCAGCTGATATTCTGCCAGCTGTGCTCGTTCTTAATTATTAAGTTGCGTACAGATATACGCACCGCGAACATGAGCAATTCACTTTTAATCAGCTGATGCCAAGCTTTTTATATCTGTATCTTACCGTTTCTGTAAAAATACAGATATAATCAGCTGTTTAAAAGTGAATTGCTCATGTTCGCGGCGCGTATATCTATAGGCACCTTAAGAAGAATACTTTGGTTAAGAATAACAGCCAATCTGATATTCATTTTTTACTTTCTTTGCCCTATTACCATAAGTAAGGAATGTATTGCTTTCCAAAAAAATTTAAGGTACCCTAATTTCATGTTTTCTACACGTTTCAAGATCCCCTGAGTCCAAAAACATAATTTGTGTGTGTGTGTGTGGTGTGTGTGTGTGTGTGTGTGTGTGTGTGTGTGTGTGTGTGTGTGTGTGTGTGTGTGTATGTGCATCTCATCATCATCATCATCTTCACTTCAGGGATTAGGTTTATTAATGAACCTGTTCTGGAACCCATCTCTTTCTTGGTCTCCCTACATCTCTTTTTCCAGTAGGTCTATAGTTTTGGACTACAACGGGAATTCTTCACATATATTCTGTTCAATAATTATATTCTGTAAATCAACCTTCAAAATTCAAAATTTTAAATCATCATTTCTGGACCGAAAATCAAGTGACGAAGCAGTGTGTGACTATATAACCTTATCTTTTGGACAACATTAACATTTTATCAAAATTTTTGGAGAGAAATAGTACAGGCTTAGCCTAGTTTTTCCTCCAATGTCATAATTGTATTATGATAAATGAACGATAATCATCAGTTCTTATGTTGCATTGTTGGAGAGTTATAAGCCCTGAAAGAGCAAAACATTGGATAAAAACCTGTTATTTTAACAATAAATAATTTATACTGTATATAATTTTATATTTTATGTTGTATTTTATACAATAAATAAATAAATAAAAACTATTTTTTTCCATTCACTTGGATCCTCATTCTTCAAGAAACAGACTTCATTCTGTTGCATGTTGAATGATACAGTATCAAAGTGGTTTGTATCGTGTTTGCTGCCAGCGCTGTCTAGCGTCACATACTATAACTACATTAAGCTTTTCTCTACTCGATTTTCCGTTGGTGCAACTTTGATCATGTCTTTTCATCAATTTTGGGGATCAGTTTTGCAAATTTGACCATCTATAAACTCTCTTTGAAGCGTGAAGAACTGGCAAAATGAATTTCGATGCAGTTGGCATTGGATTTGTCACTGATAACTGACTTTATAGGTGCTGCCTCTCGCCAGAGTTTTGTGGGAATGTCTGTATAGGTTCACATTTCAATTTGTAAAAGTTCAAACTTGTAATGTGAACAGATTTTTTAGTATTTTTTGGAGAATCATCGTGATTATGAACCCCTCGGGGTACTATTCAAGATGATTCATTGATTCTCAAAAATTGTTACGCCGTGTATAGTGAGGTCCACGTTATAATGGCAGTTGATAAAGATAGAAGAATAGCGATGCCGATTCTCTCCATTCATTAAAATTGTCAGATTTCGCACTATGCATTGTGTTCTTGTCCCAACTTGTCGCGTTAGTGCGCAAGTCACTTTGTCATCGGTCCACTTTGACTGTGTTTTCTGCAGTTCACGGATTACATCAGTTTTTTGTCATGCTACATTTGTACATTAATTTTATTGTACATTTTGGTATTATTTAATATTATTTTTGAGTATTTCCTACCGTGTCTAGACGTTTTTTAAGCATATCTTTTTCATCGACGTGGCTATGCGTGGCTTCTTGCAGCGCGGTTCGTGCATGCATTTTTCTGTTTCCTTCTACACACAGCAATGGCGTAACAGTTCACATCAGCTTTTTTCCGTTCTTCAATTTTCGTCGCTTTCAATTCAAAATTTTCAATTCTCAGTTTTAAATTCATGTTTATTCAACGTAGAATGTTTCTTCCAGTGCTTCGATAAAGTTTCAGTATTTTCGGTTCGTTAGTTTGTGAAATATCTTCAATCTCAGTGTTTGGTATGTTCCAACACGTTTCATTCGTCACGAGTGCTTCGAATTTTTATCTTCAATTCAAATTTATTCACTTCTCAGTGTGAGAACTCAAATCATTTTCATATTACTGATTATGAAAATCAAGTTTCCAGAACATTCAACATTCAGCAACAAGTTTATGATTGAACTGTACATGCATTTAGCGGTAGGCATTTTTGGTAGGGCTTGAGGCCCAATTTCGCATTCATTCGTTTCATTGAAGTAATTCTGGTCTCGCGGGACATTATTACTGGTGTGTTGCTTGCATTCCAAGATCACACTCTCATCATTTCACGGTGCAGTCAGACGTTCTGCTCTGTATCCGTTTTGTTAGGTTAGTCAACTAGCTACCTAATCATTCATTGCTAGATCGAAGTATTAGCAATTTTCATGTCTACCCCGTAGATGGTGTATCAGTTTCAATCAGTTCTTTTAGTGATCTACGAACATTTGTTACATTTCATTCACCATGCCAAGCATTTGGATGGTTGTCTATTCAGACATTCACTATAGCATCAGTGTTGTGAATTTTGGCCGTCGCCAACTCAATTAACTTTGCATTTCATTCACCGTGCCTAACTTTTGGACGGTTCATTCAATTCAAATTCAGTGAATCTTCAGCTACGTTACTTTCAAGTTTATGTGTTGCATATCTCAACTGTGTCACACCGTCATTGTGTCAGTCTTGCCCGTATTGCACTGACAATAGTTAACCTGACATTACCCACTCATCGCTGTGTCGCCGCCGTTCCTGTGTCGTCACCACTGAGCCATCGCTGTTGGCTATCCTGATTCGTCACCATTCCAGTCCGGAGTCTGTCGCTCGGATTGATTCTTGTCCTGCCTGCGGGTCATCCTAATCGCCGCTCTTCATGGTTCGCCGTCCAGTCCAGCTCCGGTAGCTCGCTCTGGTCCGCTCCACTTCGTGGGTCCATCCAGGTCTCCACCATCGTCCGGTATCATCGAGGAGGTCTCGATGTACTGCCCATCCAATTCAAGATTGGATCTCATGCTCTTCATGCATTTGATAAGTATTCTGTATCAATTTTGAATCATTATCAGCATTTTTCATTATTTGTTCAATTGCCTTATTTGTTTAATTATTATTTGACCTTTTCAGGGTTTTACTTGGAATTATTTATTCTAAAGTCGCGATTCCCATTTGTAGACACAACTTTTTACCAATATTTTTGGAAGTATTGCAAGTATTTGTACTTTACATTTTTCATATTGACTTATTTAAATATCGATCAACTTCCAATTAATTTTTTGTTGACTTATTATTCATATTTGACTTATTATATCAAGCATTAAGAGTTAGTCTAAGCCATTGTCAATTACGTTCTTGAATACAGTGTCTGTTTCATTTCACTGTACTACCTATTTTATATTGTCTTTAAAATTATTAATTACATTGAATATATGCCTTTCAATTGATGTTCAACTCATGATTATTTAGTGTATCTAATAAAACCTATCCAGAACTACAAAGGTTTTAGTATGTCCTGAAAGCATTCGTTTTTTTTGTTACCTTTAGTATTTACATTTCAATTGTTCTGTTTTGGCAGTTTACCTTTACCTTTTGTACTTTTTGAGATTACTCATTGACCTGACTTTTCTCTATTACTTATTGTCATTTGAAAGTTTATTTTCTCTTTGAATTTATTCATTAACTCATTACGGAGCATTACATATAGTAGTTTTGTACTTGTTCATTAGTCACAAATTGTTTTGTTTACTAGGAATTTGGTCTAGTACCTAAATTAAATTTTCCTGTTATCAAGTCAGCATTTATCAATTGACAATCTCAATTTTTACTGTTTCAATTTTTTACTATGTATTTTTTATTGTTTTGTACTCATGATTATTGAGTCAATTTATCATATTTCAACTGATTGTCTCAATTTTTTATTATGTCATTTTTATTGTTTTGTACTCCTGACTATTGAGTCAATTATTCGTATTTCGTCAGTCAACTGCCCTGTGTGGCATTTCCTAAATCTAAGACGATATGTCACGTTTCTCAAAGTATACAATAAATCTATTGAACTGTTTTACTTAAACCTTACTTTTATTTGGCGTCTTTCCCAGCTACCAGTTTTATTATAAATTATCATTCATTTTTTAGCATGTTGGATTTGTGCAGTAGTACAATAAATATACAATTCATACATCTTAACATTTTTTATTTACAAAAGCATTTCTTACAGTCCACTATTATTTCATTCAGTGGCACAGATCACACATGTTAAAATGGTCCTCCTTCGGCCAGATCAAGGCCAGTGACCTGGGACAACTCATTATCTAATGACCCCTGGTCAACTCAAACTTTTTTAAATTTGTAAAAAAAAAAAAATCATCCTGATCTTTAACATTGACGCCTTAGTTTAGGGTCCAATTTTTGACATTAACTATTGTATTAGCATTGTTTGTATTAATAGATTCTCATTCATTTTCAAGGTTAACTGGACCCCAGACAAGCACGCTGCGCTCGTGTTGGTACCAGTTTCTCAAGACCTGAATCATTGTAAGCTGCCACACTGCATCCTGTGCACAAGTTGCTCGAGCGCCACCATTATCACTTGCTTGGTGTCACATCACTCAGTTCATTTGGCTCTCCACACAAGCCTTGGTGACACATCTTCTTGCAAACGTTTGCGCTTTAAACGTGGGCACACGCACAACTACAGTTGGCAGCATTTTAGGGTCGCAAGTATTCTAATTTTAAGTTGTAGTAATCTTTGTAATCATGGCTACTGAAGTTCTTCCAACTGATATCTCGGCGCTAATAGCAAAGAGAAAAAATCTGTTTGATCACCTACAGTGGCTCATTGATCAGTTTAATTTTGAAACGCCTAGAAATCAGCTAGAATATCATGAATTAATCACTGTCAAAGAGGAAATTGATACCCTTCGACACGCCTATGTTAATATCAAGGATAGCTTAGACGAAGGGGATCCCAATGGAGACAAAACTATTCATTATGAAATTTCAAAAAATTTTATTAACATTACTTCTAGAATCAAGGCCAATCTGGCAGCCTTTGAAGAGGCCAATAGGGTTCTCGTTGAACCTGCATTAGTGCATGCCCCCACTCCACGACCTATTCAATTTTCACAAGGTTTCAAATTACCAGAAATACCATTACCTCGTTTTAATGGTGATTTTGAAAATTGGTTGAATTTTCGTTCTGCATTTACTAGTATTATAGTTGATAATGATTCAGTTGATAACAGTGCAAAGTTTCAATATCTCAAACAGGTATTATCCGGCGAAGCGTTGAATAGAATCGCCAATGCACCACCAGGTGATTTCACTTTAGCTTGGAATTTGTTGAAAACCAGGTACGACAATCCAATACTTATTGCTGATCGACATGTTTCGGCAATCTTGAACCCACCGCAACTCAATTCAAAATCAGCACAATCTTGGCGCAGTCTTATTGACCATCAAAAAACAAACATTTTTGCTTTAGAAGCACTTGATTTAGGTATAGATGTTAAAGACCTTCTGTTCATGTATGTCACTGTGTCTCGTTTTGATATTGCTACCCTACGTGATTGGGAGCGATACAACTCTACTATGGATGATGTTTCTATTGACAATCTCTGGAACTTTATGGAGTCCCAACATAAAGTGTCACAAGCTGTGTCACTTAATTTGAATCACTCAGCTCAGGTCAATCCTAGGGCTAACCAGCAGCAGCCCAGCAGATCGGCAGCTCTTTCTTTCAACTCTAACAATCGTAGTATTGGAACATCCAATTCATCATTCAACAACAGTCGCAGTACTGCTACACCCAATTCGGTATTTCAACGTCCCAATGCTTGCTTGTATTGTAACAACTCAGCACATTCTGTCTTCACTTGTTCTCAGCTGTCAAATCTACAGCCACAAGCTCGTGTTGACGCAGTACGCAAAAAGCACTTGTGCTTCAATTGTCTCCGCCCATTTTCAACAGGACACCAATGCTTTGGTGCATGTAAGCAGTGTGGCAAGGCACATCATTCCATTTTGCACGGTGCATCATTTCAATTTACGTCATCTGGCTCTAAGGCTACAGCAAATGCCAACAGTGTTCAATTAAGGAATACTACAATTTCCTCCAACAGCAGTCGTTCAGCACATCTTCACAGCTGCAGTTGTGGTTCACAGCCGGCAGTCAACCTCCGCACGTCGCCGCTCGCTTCATCATCAGTTGTCGCATCTACTTCTGAACAGTCATTGAATTCAACTGTAGAGTCATCTGCTAGGTCGCCGATTCCAGCCGCTGGTCAAGTAGTTAGTAATTCCAGTCACACATATGATGGCAACAAAAATTCAACAGTATCCATCATGCCTACTGCAGAGGTAGTAGTCTATGATAAGGTTGGTCAACCTATTTTGTGTCGCACGTTGTTGGACACAGGTAGTGACACCTGTTTCATTTCCAAACATCTTGCTTCACGGTTGTCTTTAGTTTCAACTTGTCATAACAATACTATACATACAGTTTCTGGCATCAATACAGCACCGATGTATTCCACATCTGTGGAAGTGTTTTCTTCTGATCGCACATGGTCTAGAAAGGTCTCTTGCATTATTGCCGACAAAATTACACCCAGTCTTCCACCAGTAGGAATTGATATTTCAAAACTTAGTTTGCCCACTCACATTCAGCTTGCTGATCCTGCTTTTCACCTTTCTCAGGGAATCGATCTTCTTTTGAGCGTTTCAGTCTATGCTTCCATATTGACATTCGGTCAAATTCAAATTTCATCTGACTGCATTTTGCAAGGCACCAAACTAGGTTGGGTGGTTTGGGGTGCTGTCTTGTCCACGCACTCATCTCAGATAGAACCTTCTGTTCATTCCAACTTCATTTCTACTTGTGAGATTTCCAATCAGATGGAAAAATTTTGGAAGCTTGAAGAAGTTCTTCCTAAGGACAATCTAACAGCTGAGCACCGAAAGATTGAACAGCATTATCTTGCCAATGTCGAGCGTGCCTCAGACGGCAGATTTTCTGTGGCTCTTCCCAAAAAAGAGTCATTTCACACTCTAGGTCAATCTCGTTTCCAAGCTCTTAACCGTTTCCATTCACTGGAAAAAAGATTGGCTGCTAATCCTGAATTGAAGGAGATTTCATCGAATGTAATCATTTCACAGCCTAAAATCTCGCTTGTCACTTGTTCAACAACTTCATTGTTTTCAGATTTATCGTCAAAAATTTCATCATATCACAAATTAGTTCGCATTGCTGCTTACATTCTTCGTTTCATTCATAATTTGAAGCATTGCCGTGAACCAGCATCTCAGCAATCTGTTGAACTGTCGGTTCAGGAAATTCAAGCTGCTGAATTGCGCATCATTCAAGACATTCAATCAGATGTTTTTGCCGACGATTTGAAATCTTTGCGTCAGGGTAAGGAGCTGCCCTCCAATAGTTCTATCAAGTCACTCTCTCCATTTATTCATACTGACAATCTTCTGAGAGTAGGTGGTCGTCTTCGGGAGGCAGATATTCCATTCGACTATAAACATCAAATCTTATTGCCAGCTAAACATAGGTTCACGCGTGCGCTCATTGTCTCATTTCATAGACGTCTTCAACATGCTGGCGTTCAGGTCACTATGGCC
Organism: Nilaparvata lugens; assembly: GCF_014356525.2. NCBI lineage: Eukaryota > Metazoa > Arthropoda > Insecta > Hemiptera > Delphacidae > Nilaparvata > Nilaparvata lugens. The sequence continues at coordinate 59,495,603 of NC_052509.1, forward strand.
AGTATTCGACAACGTTTTTGGATACCATCCACCCGTCGCATCATCAAGAGTGTAATAAAGGGTTGCAAAATGTGTTTTCGTTTCTCTACGTTTCGTTCCGAGCAAATCATGGGGCATCTTCCCGCAGTTCGTGTACAACCGGATTTTCCATTTTATAATTGTGGAGTTGACTACGCAGGTCCTCTTTCAATTCGTCTTGGTGGCTCAAAGTCGCGCAATTTCTCCAAGGCTTACCTTGCTTTGTTTATTTGCATGGTAACGCGCGCAGTTCACGTAGAGGTGGTCTCCGAGCTTTCAACAAAGGCCTTCATTGCCGCACTCATCAGGTTCTCTGCTCGTCGTGGCATCCCTTTTGCCATTCATTCAGACAATGCTACAACGTTTGTTGGCGCTCACAATGAACTCAATGAGTTACATGCATTTCTTTCAGATTCTGCTATTCAGTCTGAAATTCACAACTTTGCCGCCGTTTTCAACATTGGTTGGCATTTCATCCCTCCCAGGGCTCCTCATTTTGGAGGTCTATGGGAAAACGCTGTAAAAAATTTTAAACGAATTTTCAGAGTGGTCACTTTGAATAAGATTTTGAATTTTGAAGAGCTTTCCACGCTGTCTGCACAGATTGAAGCTATCCTCAACTCCCGGCCTCTTGTGCCTCTGTCTGAGGACCCTCAAGATTTAGCATACTTGTCTCCTGGGCATTTTTTGGTTGGTCGTCCGCTCACCGCACTGCCGTTCCACACACCAACCACCACTCACATCGATCACCGTTCACGCTGGCGTCAGTTAGCACTGATCACTCAGGAACTCTGGGATCGTTGGTCTGCTGAGTTTCTAGTCACACTTCAAAGGAAGAGCAAGTGGAGCTCTGAATCTGAAAACCTGCAGATTGGTGCTGTGGTTATTCTCAAGGACACGGGTACGTCACCTTCGGTATGGAAACTTGCGCGCATCACGGCCGTTCATCCAGGGAAGGACAACAAGGTACGGGTGGTCACCGTTCGCACCGCATCAGGCACTTTCAAGCGGGCTATTTCTAGCATTGCACCGCTTCCACTCGACGAGGAATTTTCTGATTAATTCAGCATTGCTCATCCGACATAATCTCCGTTTCTTTTTTGTTCTCTCGTATGTCTCTCTTTTGAGACCCTGCAGGCCTCAAGGGGGCCAGGTTTATGTCAGATTTCGCACTATGCATTGTGTTCTTGTCCCAACTTGTCGCGTTAGTGCGCAAGTCACTTTGTCATCGGTCCACTTTCACTGTGTTTTCTGCAGTTCACGGATTACATCAGTTTTTTGTCATGCTACATTTGTACATTAATTTTATTGTACATTTTGGTATTATTTAATATTATTTTGGAGTATTTCCTACCGTGTCTAGACGTTTTTTACGCATATCTTTTTCATCGACGTGGCTATGCGTGGCTTCTTGCAGCGCGGTTCGTGCATGCATTTTTCTGTTTCCTTCTACACACAGCAATGGCGTAACAGTTCACATCAGCTTTTTTCCGTTCTTCAATTTTCGTCGCTTTCAATTCAAAATTTTCAATTCTCAGTTTTAAATTCATGTTTATTCAACGTAGAATGTTTCTTCCAGTGCTTCGATAAAGTTTCAGTATTTTCGGTTCGTTAGTTTGTGAAATATCTTCAATCTCAGTATTTGGTATGTTCCAACACGTTTCATTCGTCACGAGTGCTTCGAATTTTTATCTTCAATTCAAATTTATTCACTTCTCAGTGTGAGAACTCAAATCATTTTCATATTACTGATTATGAAAATCAAGTTTCCAGAACATTCAACATTCAGCAACAAGTTTATGATTGAACTGAACATGCATTTGCGGTAGGCATTTTTGGTAGGGCTTGAGGCCCAATTTCGCATTCATTCGTTTCATTGAAGTAATTCTGGTCTCGCGGGACATTATTACTGGTGTGTTGCTTGCATTCCAAGATCACACTCTCATCATTTCACGGTGCAGTCAGACGTTCTGCTCTGTATCCGTTTTGTTAGGTTAGTCAACTAGCTACCTAATCATTCATTGCTAGATCGAAGTATTAGCAATTTTCATGTCTACCCCGTAGATGGTGTATCAGTTTCAATCAGTTCTTTTAGTGATCTACGAACATTTGTTACATTTCATTCACCATGCCAAGCATTTGGATGGTTGTCTATTCAGACATTCACTAGCATCAGTGTTGTGAATTTTGGCCGTCGCCAACTCAATTAACTTTGCATTTCATTCACCGTGCCTAACTTTTGGACGGTTCATTCAATTCAAATTCAGTGAATCTTCAGCTACGTTACTTTCAAGTTTATGTGTTGCATATCTCAACTGTGTCACACCGTCATTGTGTCAGTCTTGCCCGTATTGCACTGACAATAGTTAACCTGACATTACCCACTCATCGCTGTGTCGCCGCCGTTCCTGTGTCGTCACCACTGAGCCATCGCTGTTGGCTATCCTGATTCGTCACCATTCCAGTCCGGAGTCTGTCGCTCGGATTGATTCTTGTCCTGCCTGCGGGTCATCCTAGTCGCCGCTCTTCATGGTTCGCCGTCCAGTCCAGCTCCGGTAGCTCGCTCTGGTCCGCTCCACTTCGTGGGTCCATCCAGGTCTCCACCATCGTCCGGTATCATCGAGGGGGTCTCGATGTACTGCCCATCCAATTCAAGATTGGATCTCATGCTCTTCATGCATTTGATAAGTATTCTGTATCAATTTTGAATCATTATCAGCATTTTTCATTATTTGTTCAATTGCCTTGTTTGTTTAATTATTATTTGACCTTTTCAGGGTTTACTTGGAATTATTTATTCTAAAGTCGCGATTCCCATTTGTAGACACAACTTTTTACCAATATTTTTGGAAGTATTGCAAGTATTTGTATTTTACATTTTTCATATTTGACTTATTATATCAAGCATTAAGTTAGTCTAAGCCATTGTCAATTACGTTCTTGAATACAGTGTCTGTTTCATTTCACTGTACTACCTATTTTATATTGTCTTTAAAATTATTAATTACATTGAATATATGCTTTTCAATTGACGTTCAACTCATGATTATTTAGTGTATCTAATAAAACCTATCCAGAACTACAAAGGTTTTAATAGGTCTGAAAATAAAGTAACTGGCTAATATCGCCAAATAGATAATAACTAAGATTAGATAGCATCAGCTTGTTCTGGCTAAACGGTACAAAAACCTAAAAAGGATTTGAAGGAATTTGTTGCTAATAAATAGATTATTATATAAAATATTTTGAAGATTGAGGTTAGGTACATGTATTCACGGATCGGTGACCTAGAGATCGATCAAATCGAGAAACGTAGAATCTGACCAAAACCCCTTGGCAGAGCTCTATTGCAATCAAACGGTATGCAATGTGAAAAAACACATGATCACGTGGCTAATTATTAGGTAGCATGAAATTAATATTAATGTATAGAATATTAGCTAGCATGTAAAGAGCATAACCAATAAACCAAATAAAAATAATTAAGTGTATTCAGGAAATAGGAGGTACCAGGCGCATGAATACCGAATAAAATTTGCATGCACCAATAGCAAAACGGCAGTTAATAGGCGGCAACTGTAGGCCAATTCAAAAATATTTCTATATATTTATATAAATGTACTGGATTTGTGTTAAAACTTTGTATAGTCTATGTTATCGATATGGCTCGAAGGCAAAGAAATTATTAATCGTACAACCTAAGTAATAATTTGATATTTTTTGTACGATCTATTTGAACCTAAATGGCGGAGGACTAAGATATTCAAATTTTATGTTAATTTGAAAGTCGGAAATAAGATTTGTAAAATTGAGAAAGGAGAACCAGCACTCGCCAGCCAAATGCCACCATGAGAGGACCCCAAATATTTTAGAGCGTAGTACCTTGCTAATGAATTTGTAAAAGTTAAAGTTAAATCACATTATTAAATTTCTTAAAGGACTTTGTGATGCTATTGTAAAGCAGAAGTCATTTTCAATTTCAAATAAATTTATAACCCCTTGGAAGAGACGATTCCGGCTACCATATTCCCGGACCACATGGAGTTGGATCGACATCGGCGGCTTACAAGAAGATTTTCGACACATGAGTGATAAATATTGAATTAGTGATGGGCGCCCTAGTGCTTCGAATTAATCTAATAATCAAAGCTAGCTCGTCGAAAGGGTTTTTATTATAAATTAAGAAATTAATAAGAGTAATACTTGCGCAAGTAAAATTAGTATTAAAGGTATTTTATTAAAAGAAAAAAGATAGATCAATACATTTCAGAAAATTCTATTGAATCAAAGAAGTATAAAATCTAGGCTATTAAAACATATGCATATGATATTTAATTTTTGCAATATAATTTGCGATAGTTTGTTATAGCTCTAATTCACTAGATGAATGGCTCTACCTATTCCGTCAGGTGCCGAATCTTGCACCCTGAGATAAAATATATTCAATACAAAGAAATCTACTAAGTACTAGAGATTTTAATATATATATATATTTGGATTATTAGTGGCTAATTTATCAAGTTGTTTTTAAAGAACACATTTTTTAATTGAATTGTCCAAGTCGACAAGTATTAGCAAGCGCATATCGCAGCTACATGCAAAAGAATGCATATGATTTTAAGATAAAGGCACATGGTAATGATTCGTGCCATAAATCTAGAATATAAAGTTTAGCCTGTGATATTTTACTGATTTCAATTATTGTTCTACTTTTATATTATATTTTTTATCGCTCTTTATATATTTTTTGCCTCGATCTATTTTTTTGCATTATTTGTTTAATATATGTATGAAATGTTTATGGTGTGCAATTTATTTTTATTCCTCAACACTATAGTATAAGTATCATATTTATATATATTTATTTTTATTGAATTACAAGAGTTATAGGAGAAGCCCATACCTAGGCCTATCAAGATTTTTTGAGACTGAATCCTATTAAAAAACCACGACCTAATTATATGATTATATCAAATATCTCATGCTTTACCGACTGATGCCAAGCAGGAGGCTAATCGTTATTTAAATATAAAGAATAACGTGACATAAAACATGCCGTACCAACGTGGGACTGATGATGAGAGCCGAGCTCATTGAATAATTATTTGAAATTAAGTCAATAACCATATTGAAAATTATAGATAACTTATACGAGTATTGAGGAAAACTGGCGAAGTAAAATTTGTATTACTTTTTGGGGAATCAATAGCTTTAAATAAGAAGAATTATATGTTTTAAAGAAAATTTTATATTATTAGTACTGTAAAACAATACATGTTTATAGAGAGAGATTATATTTTATAAGCCTAAACTGCTATTACTTTCTAGTCAAAAATATATTATGTGTTTAAGCCAGTTGGAAAATAAGTCACAGCCTGTAAACTAGCCAAGAATAAATTAAAACAAAACATTGGGGGCACTAGAGCATTATAAAAAACTTAAGTATAAATACCTTGTCTTTGAGTATCCAAACACTTTGCACATCACTGTTTCACTGTAAGTCCCGGTTTGTGTCTCTTTTTTAAGCATTTTCGCTTATCATTTTATCACTTTTTTAATTAGCATTTATCATATTTGACACTATGAATCACACTCCCGCAAACTCTGAAGTTTCATATATGTACGGCGGTTGCACAGATCCCACTTTGTCAACTCCAAGCACATCAAACCCCACCACGGTAGATGCCAATACGCCACGAGAAAGGGAACCAGGAAGCGTCGGGTCGATAGTCTTCGATCCACAAGGTATGCAACCTCTATCATCCACTCGAATCGACGCCGCTGACACACCATTGAATCAACGGATAGCAGAGATCAACTTTGAAGGGGGTGAGGAGCAGCCTGCAGAACCCGCATCGCCGGAGGCCGAGTCACACCTGGGCAAACAAAGTATATTTTCAGTCACAGAGTTAGATCCGCTTCAAAAGGTAATAATGGAACAAACTAGCAGTATGTTCAATATTATGTTACAAAACACAATGGATAATATGATGCAGGAGATTAAAAAAGAGATTGCTGCAATAAAAGAGGAAAATAAACAAACAGTGGAACAGGGCATGAAAGAGACCACAGGCGCTATAAAATCAGTAGAACGACGGTTGGATAATATTGAGACTAAAGTAGAGAATCATAGGGAAGAATTAAAAGCAATGATAACTCTACAGAAAGAAAGTCAGGATAAAGTTACGGCAGGATTATCGGAAAGGTTGGATACGGTTACCTGTGAACTCAACGAAAGGATAGATAACCTAACCACACAAATCACTACACCCATTCAGGATATAACAAATAACATTAAGGCCGATTGCCACCAAGAAATCCACAAACAAATTACCGTTGCCAATCAAAATTTAACAACTACAGTTGACAAAAATATTAACAGTATTATAGAAACACAAAATAAACAGATTAATATGTCCACAAAACTGAACCAACTGCAAGGTAGCATCAATCAAAATACAGAAACCTGTAAAGCTTTAAACGGAACTCTACTAATTCAAAAATCCACTCTGACTCAATTAAATCAAGAAATAAACGCTAATAAAATTACACATAATAGTCAATGGCAGATGACACAGGAAAAAATAACAGCATTAGAAAATCATATTCAACAACGACCTCAAGGGATTCAAACAGACAACCTCAACGCACATAGTATATTACAAGGACTGGGAAAATTTGATAATACTGATCGCCATTTGCAACCTCAACCATTCATTGATCAGATAAAATTAGTACAAACTCTTGCACCTACCTCTTGGAGTATGTGGCGTCTTCGTTTGACTAGTTTATTGATTGGCAAACCCCTGATGTTCTTTCGGAGTAGAGCCCATGAATTTACATCATTGGATGAGTTTGTAGCTGTCTTCCTGGAACAGTATTGGAGCAGAAGTAAACAGTTGGACGTGCTAGCGGACATTATATCATGCGATTTCAACCCTAACTTAGACGGTGCATGTACCACTTTCGTCACTGCCCTACAGTTTAAAAATTCTCAATTGAGCGAGCCCATTAATGAATCGGCATTAGCAAGTATTATTTTAAAGAAGCTACCGTATCAAGTTAGAATGGCACTCGCCACACAACCCATTACTGATTGCAAACAGCTGATAAATCATTTATATGGCATACAGTCTGTGATGGCAATATCAAACCACCGTTAAGACCAGAGATACGCACAAAATCAACATAACTCAAAATTTAATCAGTATAACAGCCAAAATTATGAACCGGTATCATATGATCGCTACCGATCTGTCCCTCAATTTGAACGCCGCTATGAGCACAGGCGAAATGGTAACTGGAATAATGAAAAATTTCAAAATCGCACAACCACCACTATGCCCAGCAGAGCAATCGTAAGAATCACTATGATGGCCGTGATTGATTAAACTCAAATAATAATCACACACAGAACAATTACAACAGAAATTATAAACCGCCACCTCAACAAGTAAGCACAAATTATACATTAGCACATGCAATAGGATTGAATCAACAAAAAACCCGGAACCCAGCACCCAACGACCCGCCACCAGATATACAGAAAACTACAGCTAATAAACCAGGACTATATGATACCCCCGATATAACAAGCACAAGCTCAAATGAAACAAACCAAGAAAAGCAGGATATTTCAACGTCATACACCACATTCAGAAGTGATTTACCGAAAACATTAGTAGAAGAACCGAAAATATTAGAAAAACAGATGTTAATACAAGACAGCCTACCACCAAAAACCAGCCGCAAACATCAACACCTCTTGAGCCTTATATTCCCCGCCGACGATCCATCACCGCAGGAAGAGCAGCTCGCATATCCAGAGACCGCCACCATGTATCTGCACGTCACACCCGCGCATCAAGAGACCGTCACCATACTACCTGTTTTGACCACCACCATGCATCCACACACAGAGCCTACACCCGCGCATCATTCGACCCCACAGCAGACAAAGGACCCGGACCGAGAGGACAACATGCAGGACCGGAGGAGCGCCCAACCGCAAGGCCCGGAGACGGAAGCGCCCGAGGACACCGGACGGCCGACATCAGGACGAGGAGGACGACATTCGGGAGAAGAGCATGCACCGCAAGGCCCGGAGGCGGAAGAAGCGACAAAGGAGGAACCACGCGCCCACATACCGGCCGCATGCACGCTTCAAGGGGCAAAGAAGAACACCCGGACCGACACCGAGGAGGACAGGAAGCCGACAACCTGCATCCGCGGCACATACGCTTTAAAGGCTATGATCAGCGATGTGACCGGCAAGATGGATCGAATGAATGGATTAAAAATGGAACTGATAGAACAAATATGGATTCATGCATGGGCAACAAGGAAATGGAAGATGGACTAATAAAGAACAGACGGTGGCTAATAAGATTGGAGGAATTAAAGAATAAAATAAATAAAATGGAAGTACCTGGCTATATGATTAGAGGTTATACTATTAAGGAGATAATAAAGGTTCTGATATATTATATACTATTTGTTATAATGGCTGTGATATTAATAAAAGAGTGTGTTGTAGATATGATGTGGTTATTAAAAGAATCTATTATTGATAATTGGGAAGCTAATATTATAAAAATGTTTATTGTCTTGAGCATAATGAGTTATAATGAGCCGAAATCAAGAATATTAGATGAAAATAAGAGGAAAGATGAATTAAAATTACAGGATGATTGGAAGAAAAATGGATTAAAAGGAATTATCATAAATGAAGCTTGGAATTATTTAAAGGAATACACCAGATACAAGGGCTTTAAATTCATGAAGATAAATTATCAATTAGGACAGCCTCAACAATCAACAAATGGATAGCAGATAACCCAACCAGCCTACAGTATAGCTACAAGCAGAAAGCCAAAGGATACGGGAAAACTACAACAATTTTACATAATATCATCGAATTTGAAATAATATGATAAGCAATCAAAGAAAACACCACTATCAAGCCAATTACTAACCTTTCGTAATAAATTTAATATTGGTGATGCCACCTCGTGTCAACAAATCAGATTTTTCGTTTCCCTCCAACTATCAAAACCTGCAACAAGCAAGGGAGTAATTTTTAAATATGTAATTAAATTAGTTACATCAAATAAAAAAGGACACAAGCGGGGATAAAATATTTAAGAATTGTTAATTACCTTTAAAGAGGAAAAATGTAGAAGCTAGGTTACTTGGCAAGACTCAACAACCAGTTCTGACGTAAGCAATGTAAAACATAGAACCAACAATCAGCTGGCCAAAGCCACCAGAATCAAATGAATGTAACGTCTGTTAAACACATGATTATAAAAAAGAAGCACTTTACCCAAAAAGTTATCTATTATTGTTATTTATCATATTTATTAATGTTGGTATATTTATTTATATGTTTTATATTTATTACCTTTAGTGATGCCACGTTTGTTACCTGAAAAACCTAAAGTGAATGCAAGCTACCAAAAAACCAAAGAGCCATTAGCAAAGAAAAGTATTGTACCTGATGTATAGAAAATTATTTATATTAAGACCTAAGAAGTACTATAAGATATAAGCCCAGAAGTTTTGTAAATTGAAATTATTGTCTGAAAAGAATCAATTGTGAGAATCATGAAATGTGTGTAGTTAGGTTGGCGGCCCTGTGAGCGGCGATTTCAAAAATTACTATGTTTAAGTGTTGTCAGGAGGAGTGCGTTTAGAAGTTTATATTTATGATATTTTATGTGTGTTGAGGAGGAGAATTTGTTATTGTATTTGATAAAGGTATAAAGGAGATGCAGCAAATATGTCTGCGAACTGTGATAGAAGTATGAGAGTATAATCTATAAATAAAGTATAGTATATATCGATGTATTGAAGGGTGGGTTTTCATTAAAAACATTGTGATTCTCAAATATTTTGAATTCAAACCCAGGGGCGCGTGTAAAGTATCGAATTTGGGTAGATAAAAATCCCTAACCGAAATAGTAATAGGTCTGAAAATAAAGTAACTGGCTAATATCGCCAAATAGATAATAACTAAGATTAGATAGCATCAGCTTGTTCTGGCTAAACGGTACAAAAACCTAAAAAAGATTTGAAGGAATTTGTTGCTAATAAATAGATTATTATATAAAATATTTTGAAGATTGAGGTTAGGTACATGTATTCACGGATCGGTGACCTAGAGATCGATCAAATCGAGAAACGTAGAATCTGACCAAAACCCCTTGGCAGAGCTCTATTGCAATCAAACGGTATGCAATGTGAAAAAACACATGATCACGTGGCTAATTATTAGGTAGCATGAAATTAATATTAATGTATAGAATATTAGCTAGCATGTAAAGAGCATAACCAATAAACCAAATAAAAATAATTAAGTGTATTCAGGAAATAGGAGGTACCAGGCGCATGAATACCGAATAAAATTGCATGCACCAATAGCAAAACGGCAGTTAATAGGCGGCAACTGTAGGCCAATTCAAAAATATTTCTATATATTTATATAAATGTACTGGATTTGTGTTAAAACTTTGTATAGTCTATGTTATCGATATGGCTCGAAGGCAAAGAAATTATTAATCGTACAACCTAAGTAATAATTTGATATTTTTTGTACGATCTATTTGAGCCTAAATGGCGGAGGACTAAGATATTCAAATTTTATGTTAATTTGAAAGTCGGAAATAAGATTTGTAAAATTGAGAAAGGAGAACCAGCACTCGCCAGCCAAATGCCACCATAAGAGGACCCCAAATATTTTAGAGCGTAGTACCTTGCTAATGAATTTGTAAAAGTTAAAGTTAAATCACATTATTAAATTTCTTAAAGGACTTTGTGATGCTATTGTAAAGCAGAAGTCATTTTCAATTTCAAATAAATTTATAACCCCTTGGAAGAGACGATTCCGGCTACCATATTCCCGGACCACATGGAGTTGGATCGACATCGGCGGCTTACAAGAAGATTTTCGACACATGAGTGATAAATATTGAATTAGTGATGGGCGCCCTAGTGCTTCGAATTAATCTAATAATCAAAGCTAGCTCGTCGAAAGGGTTTTTATTATAAATTATGAAATTAATAAGAGTAATACTTGCGCAAGTAAAATTAGTATTAAAGATATTTTATTAAAAGAAAAAAGATAGATCAATACATTTCAGAAAATTCTATTGAATCAAAGAAGTATAAAATCTAGGCTATTAAAACATATGCATATGATATTTAAATTTTGCAATATAATTTGCGATAGTTTGTTATAGCTCTAATTCACTAGATGAATGGCTCTACCTATTCCGTCAGGTGCCGAATCTTGCACCCTGAGATAAAATATATATTCAATACAAAGAAATCTACTAAGTACTAGAGATTTTAATATATATATATATATATTTGGATTATTAGTGGCTAATTTATCAAGTTGTTTTTAAAGAACACATTTTTTAATTGAATTGTCCAAGTCGACAAGTATTAGCAAGCGCATATTGCAGCTACATGCAAAAGAATGCATATGATTTTAAGATAAAGGCACATGGTAATGATTCGTGCCATAAATCTAGAATATAAAGTTTAGCCTGTGATATTTTACTGATTTCAATTATTGTTCTACTTTTATATTATATTTTTTATCGCTCTTATATATTTTTTGCCTCGATCTATTTTTTGCATTATTTGTTTAATATATGTATGAAATGTTTATGGTGTGCAATTTATTTTTATTCCTCAACACTATAGTATAAGTATCATATTTATATATATTTATTTTTATTGAATTACAAGAGTTATAGGAGAAGCCCATACCTAGGCCTATCAAGATTTTTTGAGACTGAATCCTATTAAAAAACCACGACCTAATTATATGATTATATCAAATATCTCATGCTTTACCGACTGATGCCAAGCAGGAGGCTAATCGTTATTTAAATATAAAGAATAACGTGACAACTGTCAAAAACTTAATTGGCATTGTTGCGGACCTATAAAAGGATAGTACCACCGGCTTTGACGAATGATAGACAAGGATAGCAAAACCAAAGTTGATCAACGGTCGTGACCTGGTCAAAAAACGCGGATCATTCCTACTGTCACCATCCGAAACACAAGAGAGGCCAAAGAAGCTTATCTTGGTCGCACCACGGATTGAACCTGGGAGCTTTGATTACAAAGTCAGCGACTAAATTAATGAGTTACGGTCGCTCTATTGTATGAAATGAAAAGTTCAATAATTAAAAATTGGATTACTCACCTGTTGCCAATAAGCTGCCACTTCAGGTAGATTCAAACATTCACAGATGTACACAAGATTTAGAATATCTTTTTGGAAACAGCTACCACCAAAACCTGAAATTTCCAGAAGAACTATTAATAAGAATCTGATAATTCCACTATAAAGATGATTCTATCTAAAGTTTTATACACATATTGTATAATTGTATATCCGGTAATTTGATCTTATTTCTTATAGCTCCTGCATCATTGGATTTCTGATTTTGTAACATGTCACAGTACATTTTTGATCTAGGCTCAAAACTACAATCGACATGGATTCACTAATTTCACTAATACATATATTACATATAATGTCCATCACAGCAATTGACATTTAATGTAATTGAATTGATACGAATCAAATGGAAAACATTTACATGTAAACTCCTATTCATTATAGTTTGAGTTGATTTCAATTGACGGTCAATGATTAAAACTTGGTCACAATAAACTTAGCAACATCAGATACTTGATTTAATGTCAATTTTTCTATTTCAATATAATAGAGACTGGAATCTATGGTATGATATGGAATGCAATCTTACCAACTGAAGCTTGCAGAAACTTGGAACCAATACGGGAGTCCCTACCGACAGCTCTAGCCACTTCTGAAACGTCGGCTCCAGTGGCTTCGCACACCGCCGACAAAGAGTTAATACTGGATATCCTTTGAGCGAGGAATGCATTAGCTGCCTAAAATCCAATAAAATACAAATAGTATCTTACGTCACATGGACGGGAAGGGACCTTTTGCAGGCGAGAATAATGTTACTAGTCGAGGCGTTAGCCGAGACTAGAATTTCATTCGAGCACTGCAAAAGACATTCACGTCTAAGTAACGTACACTATTTTTTGATATAATAATCCAAAGAGGAATAATTGAGAAATAGAAAACATTACCTGCTTGTGCAGAAGTTACTACATGCATTCTATAAACATAACCTAGTTTATAAATTCCGAATCAGGAATTTTGTGGTAGTTGACAAAACTTCCACCTGGAGCGCTGAAGGTGGTTTTTGTAGCAGTTTTGCTGTTCCTATTTTGGAACTAGGAAAAATACTCGACTGTAGAGAAAACATATGGTTTCATTACAATAGAGTATGCTGTAATGAGAATCATATGTTTATTTGTTCTGAAAACAGCTATTTACCGGCATTTCTTGCATGGAAAACAGCTGAGATTGCATGAATATGACGAAAATTATATTTTTCAAAATAGCTATAGTCCGAGAGATATTACTTCTAACATGAAGAGGGTAAAACAGTTTATCCTTGCACAGTTTGTAGTAGCATGGGCAGAGAAGTGGAGAGGAGTAAGCATGCTGCGTACAATTGAATGCTGACATAAAAGTAGGGAGAATGCTGTAAGTAGTGGGAGTGAATGGGGAAGGAAAGGGCCTCTCTATCTTTTACGTGGAGAATGCTGTAAGTAGTGAGAGTGATTAGTGAAGGAAAGGGCCTCTCTGTCTTTTAAGTGAGAGTCGTGTTAAAAGTAATATCTCTTGGACTATAGTTTGAGATTTATTCTAGCCATTTCATAAAAAATGTCCCATTGAATAATTTCAAAGACCTTGAGTATAAGTAACATATTCATGCGACTTCCTAGAGGTTTTTCGATTCATCTTAACTATTTATCATCTCAAACTCACCAATTTAGATAGCTATTGCTTACAACTTTCTTCAACTCATTCAATTTTCCAGAGGGTTTTAGGACCGATTTCACCAAAATGAAAACCTGGTTTGAGTAACAGTTGATTCTAAACCAACAAAATGATCATATTTACAGAAGATCCAGAACCAATTTGAAATCATCCGATTAGACTCATCTGCCGCTCAAACCTATAGTGAGGTCCACGTTATAATGTTAGTGGTAAAGATAGGACTACGCAACAGCGTTGTCGATTCTCTGCGTTGTCACTGCCTTCTATAGCGCATTGCTGAATGCTTTGACTAATTTGACTAATTGAAATTATATTTATTCTTCTTAGAAAGTACAAACAATATACAATATACATATACAAATATATTACTTTATATATATATATATACTTGAAGAAGATTCCTCACATGTGCACAGCCTGGTATTATTAACAGGATAGCAACACCAATGTACAATGCTAATAAAATGCTGTCATAATAACGTGAACCTCATTATAGTTTTTGTTTTTGATGAGATCGGGTCTTAGGGTACCTTCACACTTAGTAGATACGCTACGCTGAAATACGTCCTACCTCCCAATGTTAAATCCAAGCTACGAATGTGAACGGGACATATTCATAGCTTGGATTTAACATTGAGAGATAATAAGAATTTCAGTGTAGTGTAGATAAGTGTGAAGAAACCTTAAGATTTAATCCAACTATTTTATAGTTCCTATTCTAGGTGCCGGTTGTACAAAAGCCGGTTAAATTTTAATCCTGATTAATTTAATGAGAGCCAATCAGAGACCTTTGAAAAGACGGTTTCTCTGGTTGGTTCTCGTTAAATTTTAATCCTGATTGATTTCATGATAACCAATTAGAGACCTTTGAAGAGACGGTTTCTCTGGTTGGTTCTCGTGAAATTAATCACGACTAAAATTTAACCGGCTTTTGTTCAACCGGCACCTAGAATAGAAACTATACAATAGTTGAATTAAATCTTAAGTTCTCTTCACACTTAGCTACACTACACTAAAATTCTTATTATCACTCAATGTTATCACTCCTGCTTGTATTCTACTCCATTCTCTCTCTGTCATTGTCCATGTCTCAGCACCATACAACAAGATAGGTACATAATACATCTTATACATCACAATCTTCACCTTTTCTGGTATTTTTCCATCCGTAATTAAATGTTTAACTGTCTGAAAAAATATCCTCCCTTTTGCAATCTTCTTGTTATCTCAAGTCACTGTTATTAGTCTAGCAAAATAGTAAGTTGTAATCACAGGAAATTATAAAATCAAAATTTATGATAACGTGTCTAAACACGATCAACTGCAATTTCTGTAAAAGTGAGTATTTAGACAAAACAATCACTTGGAGCAAGTACATTGGTTGGACCAAGAGACTTGCTTTTCAACTGGCCTCATGTAAACTCTTTCTAAAACTCCAAGACCCGGTTGCACAAAAGCCAGTTAAATTCTAATCTTGATCAATTTCACGAGAACCAATCAGAAAAGCCTTATTTTCAAAAAAGTCTTCTCTGATTGATTCTTGTAATATTAATCACAATTAAAATTTAACGACTTTTGTTCAACCGGCACTAAACCTTCAAAACTCATGAAACTTACTTTTTACATTCGATAGGGACTTCCCCAAGCTCGCTTGATGCCATCCCTTATCATTCTTTTGCCAATAGTGTTCACCTCAAAGCCTATCTTCGATAGCTTGTTATGATCGAGAATGTTCCTTCCAACCTTGCTTTTGTGCAACCGGGCCCAAGTAATTTGAAAGAAACATTCGAACAGTTTTACAGATTGATTCTAGCTGTTACTGACCAATTTAGAGAGCTCCGAAGACCAGGTGTTGGTTGTGAGGATGTTGTTGCGCGGAATCCAGTGCTCGTAGACCCAGCACAGTTCCTCCACAGCTGCTAGCCCCGCCTCCGTCTCCTCTCCGCCAATCAGGACACGGTCTGCGTTCAGCAGGTTGTCAATAGCCGTGCCCTCCGATAGGAACTCTGGGTTCGATAGTATCTACAAAATCAAATCAAATTCTGAGTACTGAATGTATTTTGTTCGAATTTAATAATAATTGTGAGTGGAGTCTTGCCTATCTATTATTTTTATGATGCATTGTATTACTTGAATACATTGTATTTGATTTGAATTTGAAGTGTTATGAAGAAGGTTTTAATAGTTATAACTTAGGTTTAGGTTTTCAACTTATTCATCTCTAGACTTAAAAATGGTTCAATGAGTGAAACTAGCTTAACAATATCTATCTATAATATAATAAAGGAAAGAGCTGGCATAGGAGATACACGAATGACGCATCATCACGACTGAACTACTGAACTGATTAACTTGAAATTTTGCATATAGATTCTTAATTTACCGATGATGATTATAGGTCTATTTCAAATTCTTCAAGATATCAGTATGTCAAGTTTTTATTCAGATCCTTCGGAGCACGGGATACTTGCTAGTTAATAATAAATTCAAGATTTTCAAAATTTATCTTGTTCGGATTGAATTGTGAGTGAAAGTGTTGTAAAGGCTAAATTATTAAGAAAAAACTGGTATTTTTTATCACTTGTATTATGTATACCTGATAGCTGACTCCAGGCTTGTGATTGGCCCTCAGAATAGTCATAATACTCTCGGCGGCCCTCACCGGTACAGTACTCTTCTCCACTACGATCTTATTTCCAGTAGCCACCTCGGCGATTATCCTGGCCGCACTTTCCACGTACTTCAAGTCAGCTGCTCGACCCTGCAAGAGAAAATTCATTTTGGAAAAACTGAGTAATAAATCATATTATACAGAAATCAAGTGCTGAATGCACACAGTAAGTTTGAACTGAACCGAATAATGCCTAAAATTATTGCGACAGCGTGATCAACTGACAAAATTCTACTATAAAAACTACCAAAAAACTATTATACTACTATTACTATCAAATTGAATCTGAATAGCTAATGATTTAAATTCAGCTACAGTGAAGGGCACGTTATAAGGGCAGAATTTGTCAACATTAAGGGGAGACAAAACAGCAGAAATAATTCTTGTTTTTGTTTTTGGTTTTTTAGCAAAGATTATAGTTTGAAATTCGCGCTCTACAATGATGTAAAATTTATTCCTCTATGTCAACTAGACATATTTTTATTGTTATTTTTAAAAACCTATTACATGTCAAATTTCCTGATAAGAACTTTCATGATTCAAAATTCCATAATAATATTCAACATTATGTACATCTTCATTATAGGTTATTTTTATAATTTTTTTACAGTTGGTAAACACTGGTATTTCCAAAATTATCAGCTGTTATTGTTTTCAAACAAGGTGATTGAGGTTATTTTCTGAGTTTGGTGTTTTGTTAGAGAACATTATTTCATCCGTGATTTTATCAGTAATTTACACTGGTATTTCCAAAATTATCAGCTGTTATTGTTTTCAAACAAGGTGATTGAGGTTATTTTCTGAGTTTGGTGTTTTGTTAGAGAACATTATTTCATCCGTGATTTTATCAGTAATTTACACTGGTATTTCCAAAATTATCAGCTGTTATTGTTTTCAAACAAGGTGATTGAGGTTATTTTCTGAGTTTGGTGTTTTGTTAGAGAACATTATTTCATCCGTGATTTTATCAGTAATTTACACTGGTTGGTAAACACTGGTATTTCCAAAATTATCAGCTGTTATTGTTTTCAAACAAGGTGATTGAGGTTATTTTCTGAGTTTGGTGTTTTGAGCTTTAGAGAACATTATTTCATCCGTGATTTTATCAGTAATTTACACTATACGTACTAATAATTTTCTTTTTCAATTTGCCGTAAATTTCATTTTTTCAACTTTGGGGACAGATATCTCAGGAATGGAGAAAGATATCTTCACCAGATTTTGGGACATTATTTCTATTATAAAGTTCTAGTTCCATACACAAGGAGATTAGGATATATCTTTTACAAACCAAATTATTAATCATTTTATATTTATATTTTTGATCGTATAAATCTCATTTCTTTAAAAAAAATTAGAGTTTTTTTATTCATCATATCAAAAAAAGCTTGTGTAAGTAACTAGATAAAGGTCTGCTTTTCAAAAAAAAAAAAAACAAGATATATGTCCCAGAGTTAACATTATGTTGAATAGGCGTTTTGTCTCTCCTTAAATTAATTAATTAGCTATCCTTGTCTATCATTCGACAAAGCAGATAACGCTATCCTTTTTAAGCTCCGCAACGTTGCCGGATCGTTTTTTAATGTAGAAATATGATTAATCAACAGATTATTTGATTATTATGAAAATTAATTATTTAATCATTAAATAATATTATTTTCTTAACAAAGAAAATATAATTTTGATTAGAGATGGAAATTACTGAGATATATTGCAATTATTCAAATGCTAATGAATTATTAATTTAATGATTTAATAACGAATTACAGCATTTAATTTGGATTTTTGTTGAATAATAATTAATGATTTTGATTATTACAAACAAGAATGAACGCTAAATATTACATCAGATATACCGGTATCAGCTATCCTCTATAGAAGGCAGTGGAAAGGCAGAGCATCGGCAACGGTATTTTTCTATCTTTCTCCACTGCTATAACGTCAACCTCACAACAGTATCACGCTTTTCAGCAACATTTCGAGTTATCTGTATTTTTTTAATGTTATTATATTTACATTTTGGCATTCCTAAATTAGAAGATAGAATATTCAATAGAAATATGTAGAAAATTTAAGCAATAATTGCAAGACTCACCTTTCCATTACCGAAAGTCTTTGTTGGCGTATTGACTGATATGAAGATAAGGTCTGCCTCTTTAATGCTGGTTTCAATGTCATTGGAGAAGAATAAATTCTTACCCCTACATTTGGCCACAACCTCATCAAGTCCAGGCTGAAAAACGAAAATTAAATATAGAAAAAAATGTATAAAATGCCGTATTAAAACTGAAAAGCTGAAGGGTTTCGAAAGGGGGACTCAGTTTAATTAATCGATAAAGTGGCGTACGATATTGGTCGAGTAAATACGATACGATTTGCGGGTTTGATTAGTTCCTATTTTTACTAGTAAATTGACTAAAAGCAACCCATCTAGTGTGAGCGAAACTTTAAGCTGGATTCGGACACAAAAGTGACATTGAACAAGGAAAATACAATTCCCACGGGTTCTAAGTGGACTATTCACACTCAGCCCGGCCGAGTGAGTATGAATAATCCCATAAGAACTCATGGGAATTATATTTTCACTGTCACTGTTGTGTTAGTAGGTAACCCGTGCTCCGCAAGGGTCTAATTAAAAAAATCTGGTGTGGTACACTCACACAACTTTCCTTGCTCATTGATCTATAAGCCTCATTCTTAAACGAGGATAATTTAGGGGAATAACATTATGCCGATTGGCGGCTAAAACTACGATTATACTATTGTTATTGTGTTCAGAGTACATTTTCCTTTGTTTGAATTATGAAATTTCAGGATTTTTTGAAAGTTGTCAAAACAGACAGCTGTTCGGCAAATAAAATATCGACATGTATTCTTTTGAATAAACTGCTCTACCTACCTACCTCACGCACGAGAAAGAGGTTACAAAGTAAGTTTATCAGGGATGGGGTGGACCCCCTGTTAGTTTCTCAGGAAGGAGACTTATTCCAGTTGATAGAGCTGATATATAACTGATGGAATAAATCGGTCAAGTCATTTTCGAGAAAATCGTGATAGGAATTTAACAAAATTCATTCTTCTCAGGAATATTACGGACCTCCTGCAATTTTCCCAGAAATGGGACTCATGTCAGTTGATAGGGCTTTTAAATAGCTATCTATGGTATAAATTTGAAAAAAAAAAATCGTTAGAGCCGTTTTCGAGAAAATCGTGAAAAACATGGTTTTTTAGTAATTATCCGCCATTTTTTCCGCCATCTTGAATTGAATTTTATTGAATTTCTTATTGTCGTGTCCTCATGGTATAAGGACCTTAAGTTTAAAATTTCAAGTCAATCGGTTAATTAGAAATGGAGTTATCGTGTTCACAGACATACACATACACACACACACACACACACACACACACACACAGAGACCAACACCCAAAAATCATGTTTTTGGACTCAGGGGACCTTGAAACGTATAGAAAACTTGAAATTGGGGTACCTTAATTTTTTTTGGAAAGCAATACTATCCTTACCTATGGTAGTAGGGCAAGGAAAGTAAAAAACTTGACCTACTGAAATCCTGAAGAATTTGAAATAGGCCTATAACCATACTCAGTAAATTAATAATCAATATGTAGAGTTTCAAATTGATCAGTTCAGTAGTTCAGACGTGATGATGCGTCATTCGTGAATTTCCTATCCACTACATGTATAAGCCAATTCCTTCCTATATTATATAGTGAGATTTATTTTCTACTGTGAGCATAGGTTCATAAGGAAGGATGGCGTTCAAAAAAAATCCCACTTTAGTTAAGAAATATATCTTGAAGGTCATCGAATGCAATAAATCGTACAATGACTGAATGAATAACTCTCTGAACGTGGAACATACAAAAAATGAATGGAATAACTAATTAATTGATGACAAATATTATGAACAGGTTTCAGTCATGAACTTACTACTTTTGAATGGTGTTTTAGTGACAGCAGCAAACACGAACAACAATTATTTTTTCCTAAGAACATTAAACAGTCGAGATAGGTAAGAATATTTAGAGGAAGATAAATTACTAAAAAAAGTAATTTATAAGAATGGGGGAGTATTGATGCTAAATAGTCCTAAAAAATGATAAATTTTCAAGACATTAACTAGTCGAGATATTATGTAAATGACAGTCGAGATGCAAGAACGATGTTTACCTACAACAAAAAATATCTTATACGAGAGAGGGAGAATTAATGCTCAATAATTCTTATGTAAAATTCTCAAGACACCAGTCAAGATATATTGATGCAAAACAAAATGCAGTGATGTTTTGTAAAAGAGGTATATTTTTAGGATATAGGAGTATTTTTAGCTTAATAAGTATATGTTGAATATTGCTCACAAATTTTACTTTCCTTGCCCTATTACCATAGGTAAGGAAAGTATTGCTTTCCGAAAAAAATTAAGGTACCCCAATTTCTAAATTTCTATACGTTTCAAGGTCCCCTGAGTCCAAAAAACTGGTTTTTGGGTATTGGTCTGTATGTATGTATGTGTGTGTGTGTGTGTGTGTGTGTGTGTTGTGTGTGTGTGTGTGTGTGTGGTGTGTGTGTGTTGTGTGTGTGTGTGTGTTGTGTGTGTGTGTGTGTTGTGTGTGTGTGTGTGTGTGTGTGTGGTGTGTGTGTGTGTGTGTGTTGTGTGTGTGTGTGTGTTGTGTGTGTGTGTGTGTGTGTGTGTGTGTGTGTGTTGTGTGTGTGTGTGTGTGTGTGTGTGTGTGTGTGTGGTGTGTGTGTGTGTGTGTGTGTGTGTGTATGAGTGTATGAGTGTACACGATATCTCATCTCCCAATTGACGTAATGACTTGAAATTTGGAACTTAAGGTCCTTTCACTATAAGGATCCGACACGAACAATTTCGATCAAATGCAATTCAAGATGGCGGCTAAAATGGCGAAAATGTTGTCAAAAACAGGGTTTTTCGTGATTTTCTCGGAAACGGCTCCAACGATTTTGATCAAATTCATACCTAAAATAGTCATCGATAAGCTCTATCAACTGCCACAAGTCCCATATCTGTAAAAATTTCAGGAGCTCCGCCCAATCAATGCAGATAGATTCCCAATTATCAGGCTTCAGATACAATTGAAACAAAAAAAATCAAGTGGAGTAGATTGAGCATGAAAATCTCTACAATTAATATTCAGTAACATTTTCACCTAAAATTGAAAATAAGCTTTAAATTCGAGAAAATGTGATTATTCAATTGCTAATTATTGTTGATTCTATTAAATCATTCACTATGAAGAGATAGCAGACCTCATGTGTGTCTCCAGCGTTATTGCCCTGTCACCAGCTGGCTCAAATCTTTAAATAGTAGGCTTGAGATGCGCGGGAACACTAGCGTCAGGTGATCAATTCTCATAACGGCAAGGAAAGTTGTGTGAGTGCGCCACACCAGATTTTTAACCTTGAATACTCAATACAAGTTGATATACAGACCCATTTTTATGCAAGAAAAATGACAACAAAAAATAATGTTTTTCTAAAGCGGGAGTAACTTATTAATGCTAAATAGGGCTCACAGATGTTGAATTACTTCAGACTCAACTAGACATTAGACTAAGGCTAGGCACACACCATTTAGACAAGACAAGACACGTTTAGTCACATAGTTGCTTATGAAGATATGTTCAATTGCAATGACTAATCAGTGTGAATAAAGTCATAAGCAGCTATGTGAAGTATGGTGACTAAACGTGTCTTGTCTTGTCTTGACTAACTGGTGTGCGCCTAGCCTTGGACAACTAGAATTAGACATAAATAAATAAAATAAATAATTTATTTTTGTCAAAGAACAATTAACTGGAGTAACCAATCTAAAGATGTACAGCTATTCTCTGCTAGGATAAAAGAAACATAAATGACGAACAGAGAAAAAAATAAAAAAGGTTATTCAATTTATTCAATCATTCAGAATTACACAACTTTCAGAAGAGTACCACAGGCTTACGCCCAAAACTGTTCCAATTCTAATTTATACAACAGTCCAAATGCAGCTAGGTTATGTGTCACTCATTCTCCTATAATTACACACTCAATTTACAATTCAAAACACACAAAAATTATTTTTAAATTGAGAATACTTCAAAATTGAATTAAATCAATCACAATTAATTAGAAAATTCCAAACTTTGAAAAAACTATAAAATTTTGAGACCGAAAAGACAAACACGCTATTCAGAACTTATCACAGCTTTATTTTACAACTTTTATTTCATTTATTTATTTATTTCATTTATTCATATGCAAATACAATTCAGGTAAAAACAACAGGCATTTGCCCAAAACTGCTTCAAACCTTAATTTGGAATACACAGTCTAAAGGTTATGTAACTTACGTAACGTAAATAATAACTCAATTCGCACACAATTTTAAATCCACAAAAATGCCAAACCGTAAAAATAATGAAGAAAAAAATAATTTATTGAACGTAAAAGTAATGAAGAAGTATTTACGCTCAATAATTATCCTCACATACATGAGGAGGAGCAATTACAGCGTTTACACTATACTTTGAATACAATAAAATGCACATGTATCCCTCTTCGGAAGCTCTAGGCTATTTCAACTATTTTAGTGGAATTCACTTCAAACTGTCAGTTTACCTTACAAATGTAACACCAATGTTTCCCATTCAATCAATACTGACAGCTTGCAGTGGATATACATTAATCGTATACTAGGTTTTGTGTTAATGACCGAGCGAAGTGAGGTCTAAGATTCAAGTCGACGGTTTGGCATTTCTCTTAATGTTTAAATGTTTATATGTTGCGCATTTATGGCGAAACGCGGTAATAGATTTTCATGAAATTTGAATGGTATGTACTTTTTTAAATTGCGCGTCGACGTATATACAAGGTTTTTGGAAATTTTGCATTCCAAGGATAATATAAAAGGAAATAGGAGCCTCCTTCATACGCCAATATTAGAGTAAAAATCAGACTATATTCATCAACTGACAAGTGATTACACAGATGTGTGGAGAAGCCAGTCTATTGCTGTATTTCCATAAGGTCTATAGTTTCAATCAGGTACTTGTGGATTAGTATACTGCGTGAGGTCTACTGTTCACAGAACTACTTAACTAGTAAAGACAATTGAGGATAGTATTCATTGGTATCATCAGATACTAAAAAAAAAAGAAATATGATTTAATTTAGCAACAAATTTTCACTCCAACAACAGTAGCCTATTTTTATGCTTTGTACATACAGGAGGAGACTGAGAGAGGGAATATTATCAGACAATAGGAAAGAACATTGGTTTACTAAAATATAGGCTGCTCTTTTTTCCATTTTTTATTGTAAAACATGATCTTTATTCATGGGTTTTTTCTAGTTGACCGAGCGAAGTGAGGTCTAAGATTCAAGTCGAAGGTTTGGCATTTCTCTTAATGTTTAAATTTTTATATGTTGCGCATTTACGGCGAAACGCGGTAATAGATTTTCATGAAATTTGAATGGTATGTTCCTTTTTAAATTGCGCGTCGACGTATATACAAGGTTTTTGGAAATTTTGCATTCCAAGGATAATATAAAAGGAAATAGGAGCCTCCTTCATACGCCAATATTAGAGTAAAAATCAGACTATATAATTTGACAGGTATGTTCCTTCTTTAATTGCGCGTCGACGTATATACAAGGTTTTTGGAAATTTTGCATTCCAAGGATAATATAAAAGGAAATAGGAGCCTCCTTCATACGCCAATATTAGAGTAAAAATCAGACTATATAATTATTCATCAACTGACAAGTGATTACACAGATGTGTGGAGAAGCCAGTCTATTGCTTTATTTCTACAAGGTCTATAGTTTCAATCAGGTACTTGTGGATGAGAATACTGCGTGAGGTCTACTGTTCACAGAACTACTAGTAACAATGGATTCAAGTAATTCGAATGTTACGTTTCAGACTTTACACTAATTCGAAAACAGCTCATTTATATTGCTCCAAAAATTATAAATAATATCCCAAATGATCTCACCAATCAAAAAGTGATTAAATATATCCCACCAACCGTTAAAAACTGGATAATTCAATCTTATTACTTTAATATCAACGTAATATAGGCTAGATATTTTCCCCTAATAGTTCGACATCTTATTTTTTGAATTATGATCTAAATTCTTGAGTTCTGTAATGTCTTTTCTTTTACTTTTGTTATAATGTAATTTTTGCTACTCCTACTGGCGGACAAGTTATAATTTTGCCAGTAGAAATCCACTATGTAAAATAAATAATACAGTGTAATATGTATATTAATAACTATGCTATTTTGCTTTTGAGAGCTTGTATTTTGATTTTGTAATGTGTACGTTTTTGTGGAATAAATTTGAATTTGAATTTAGGTTTTATCTAGTTACCTTGGGTTAAGCACAGCTCTATACAAGTAATCGTATACTAAGATTCACGTTAGACTGTCAGCATTGGTGGAATGGGAAGCATTGATTTTATTTATTTATTTGAATTTAATAAATTTCACACTTTTTGACAATTCCAATACTCTGATAAGAGTCTCTGGGGAGCTTTAAAAGCAAACAAACAGATAATACACAAATCAAATACATGATTAGAAAAGGACCAACAGGCCTAGCCCAAAACTATTCCCTTTCCGAATTTTGATTGAAGTATGTCTAAAACGTCGGTTATTTTGCTTCACTTTAAATTAAATTACGAGTCCAGGAATATACAAAATTTAGAATTTAATTAGATTGAGACCCAAAAATAATGAAAATATTTCAACCAAACTGTAATCCAAAACTTGAAAATTTTTAATCATTCAAAAGTTTAGAAACCATAAGGAAGCCTGATAGTTTGGAGTATATCTTACTACAGTTTATGATAATATAGTGAGGTCCACGTTACAATGGCAGTGAAGAAAGATAGGAAAACAGCGTTGCCAATTCTTTACCTTGCCACAGCCTAGAAGATAGCTGATACCTGTATATTCAATACAATATCAAATGTTCATTCTTGTTAAACATAATCAATTATATTTTATTAAGAAAGTATATTTTATCAATTATTTTATAATGCATTTTCATAAAATTCTAAAATTCATAAACTTTTACTATGATAATAATCATGTTATTGAGATTGAATATTGAATGAAAAGATCTAATTATCAATAAATCAGTGGTTTTTTGACAATTTCTTAGTCTTTTTCATTCAATATGAATAATTACCACAATATCAACTTCTCAACTACACAAAAAGTGATTTTATTAATAAATTTAATAAAATAATAAATTTATGGCAAATAAAAAAGACTAAGAAATTGTCAAAAAACCACTGATTTATTGATAATTAGAAAGACCGGTTTCGGTTATTACACCATTGTCAATCTCTGATAAACAGAGTCGAAACCGGTCTTTCTAATTATCAATAAATCAGTGGTTTTTTGACAATTTCTTAGTCTTTTTCATTCAATATGAATAATTACCACAATATCAACTTCTCAACTACACAAAAAGTGAGATTGAATATGTTAGTGATTAATTATATTTTTTCTTTGTTAAAGAAAAACGATATGGCAACGTTGCGGAGCTAGAAAAGATAGTGCAATCTGTTTTGTCGAATGATAGACAACGATAGGAACATAAATGTTAATCAAATACAGAAATACTGCCATTATAACGTGGACCTCACTGTATAATGTTATAATGAACATTGCTGGTTGACTGATTTTTATGCTGTAGAGTACCTCGTAAATTGGCAGCTTGTTCGAATTCCACTGCTCAATGCGTTCCTTGCACTTGTCGACTACAGTTACTTGGATGTTGGGACATTTCAGGGCTATAACACTGCAGGTCGGACCTCCCACGTATCCGGCCCCTATGCAGCAGATTTTATCGATCGGCATCTGAAATTTGAACAATATTATCAAAATAGATAAAATTTTACTGTCAAAAGATTGTAAGAACATAGCGGTTAAATATCTAAATTGATTAGATTTAATAAAAAACTCAAATTATTTTCATTATGGAAAAGTACCACAACATTACACAACATATATATCCTATTATATTAAGCGAGCAATTTCTGTATATATCTGGCTATTTTTATATCTGGTTATTTATGTTTTACGGATCTCGAAAACGGCTATAACGATTTTTACGAAATTTGGAACATAGTAGGTTTATGATATAAAGATTCGATTGCACTAGGTCTCATTCTTTGGAAAACTCGCTGAACGACATTAAAAGGATAAATTTATTCATCCTTGGAAAGCAAATGATAATTTCGTCGTCTCTCGATAACAGAAAATGCGTGTGCCTGTGTGGGAGAAAGACAGAATTATTTCCAGCTGTGTAATCATAATCAATCAGCGAAAAATTTTATCTAGATAGAAAATTTAATCGATTTGAACAACATAATCTGATTTCTTGACATGACATGATAATCCTCCTAAACTAGAGTATATCATAATTTTCAAAGTTGATCATTATTTGACAATTTCAAGTGATTAGTGAGTGTTATTTTGTTATTCAATTTGGTTTGTATAAATATAATCTAAATTATAAATGTTTTTGTTTTCAAATGTTTGAACAGATAATTGAACTTGAATTCAAGTCTATGGAACATAACCTACTTTCTGGACTATTTATAGTGTATAAATCAAAATTCGGGAAAGAAACAGTTTTGGGCTGTGCCTGTTAGTACTTCCCCAATCATTTTAAAGAATTATGTTCGGTTTATCAAAAGTCAATAAATAAATAACGAGCGAAGCTCGGTGCTCCAATATTATTAGAGAATGCAAACAATGTAATAGAATACAATCAGCTATTAGAAGCTATACACTGAATTTTCTGTATAGATAGTATCGTAATAGAATTGATATTGTAGAATTTTTTATAAATTAAATTGTGACTGAAATATGTATTAGGCTAGCCTTTTATTTATTTAAGTGATAAATGATAAAATTTTATAAGTTACAGCTTCATCAGCCTCTAGTATTACTAGAAATTGATTATGATGTAAGAACTAACATTATTTTTTCGTTATTTTTAAATGATAAATAAATGACTAGTTATACAATACAAATGACTATAACAACTGCAAGTTGTTTTATCCACTTTCATTTGGAGACTTAAGGTAGGCGCACAAAGTTCGTCATCGGACGGACGGCACGCATCGGACGATTAGATTTTATGCATTGTTTTCAATTGGAGTGCGCATACGGCATACCTATCCGCATCGTATAGGTATATTCTTTTCCTACAGTTACGTTGAAAAGTGGCCATTGCTGCACTAATTACAGAACGCAAAGAATCACTTTTCCGCTCTAGTGCGGGAAAAATTTTTCTGCACTCCAGATTTGCAACATGGCAACGCAAAATACTTAGTAGGTTATATGGAGCAACAGTGCAGCAAAATCAAAATGAAGTTGGTAACAGTGACTGGTTGGTGACCTCTGCTATAGTGAGCAGAGGTGCAACGAAGCACAACGCGCTAATTATTACATTATATATTATAACCAAGGACAACATTTTTATTCAATTTGACAATAAATTAAGGTTTTTATCAATAATAAAATTACACAGAAAAACATTTGATGGATTTCAGGCAATTTTACCCATAATTACCCACTGTTCATATTCAATGGTAACTGTAGGAAAAACTTAATGTGAAATACGTGCGCAAAGTTCCTCTGCTGCACTCAAGAAACCATTCCGGTAAACGTTTCTTTCGGTGCAGCAAACTGTCACTTTGCGCACTAGTTGCACAAATAACTAACTATATCCTATCTACATTCTTATCCACATCGTATAGGTATGCGCACTCCAATTAAAAATAATGCATCAAATCTAATCGTCTGATCCGTGCCGTCTGTCCGATGACGATCTGTGTGCGCCTCTACCTGTAAGCAGCAAATCTGGAATTCACCAAAAGTGTTCTCACCTATCACATAAATGTCTGCATCTTGTTAAGATTTTAGAGCTTTATTGTGTCTGGTTGATTGTATATTATTCATTTACACTCTACAATCTTTTTAAATTCATTTTATCGTTCTACATAGACTCATTCATATGAAATATCTTCTTTTTTTTAATATTAAAAATGTAGTTTTTAGTAAACATTGGGGATAATTGAATTTCCTGATACCACGGTCAGTTTAAGCGCTAATAATAGAATGGCCTCATATTTTTCACAGCTTCAATCATTAAGTGGCGTCAATTGAACTGTACAATGAGATCTCAAATCTAGGTCGGATCTTAAACTTATTGGTTACAATCAGTTTTGTATCCATGATACAAGGATACTTTTAATTTTCCAAGTTTCTTTACTTGACCAAATTCAGTGTTTGTTGAATCCTCTTCAGAATAAAAATTTCTTGGGACTGTGACTTGAAAATGAAAGCAGTAGATTCGTTCACAAGGATTTTGGCATTAAATTTAAAGAATTGACCCCATTGAAGTAAATAATTTGATATGGAATTTATAGGGACAGGTATGAGTAAGCAAATGAATGAAATCATAATATTTTTGATGATTAGCTTTATAATAACTTCTTGTTTCAACTAATTTTTATTTGCTTGGAATTAGTCAATATAAGTCTTTATAATAACTTGTTTCAACTAATTTTTATTTGCTTGGAATTAGTCAATAGGCTATGGTACCTTATATACAATTTGTGAAGATAATACAATTTTTCCGGTGTTCCCTCGATTGAAAGAAAATTCAACACAATTTTTGGGTGGAATAAAACTTTATAAATAGTTAGAACAAATTGGAATGGTAAGATAAAAATAAAAATAATTATTTAGAGCTGAAAAAGCGTAACATCAATCTTATCATTCCAACTTCCTGTTCTACTTAGAAATTGTTTTTATAATGAAAACTAATGTTTAATTTAAAGAGTACTACTAGCTACCGGAAATAATTCTTGAGTTCCAAAATATTTAATATACTATTTTTGAAGATTTCTAAAGAACTGAATAGTAAATTCTTGGTATTTATAATTCTCAATATTATAGAATTTTGCATTTGAGATCTATATTAGTTGAGTAAACTAGTTACTTCAATATTCATTGTGAAAATAATATTATTTTTACTACTGAGGTACTAAGAAAGACCATTTACTGTATCACCATACACCTATTATGTTGTAAAATGTTGTAATACCATGGTACCGTAGGCTATATAAGTACTATAATATACTGTAGTAATGAAGAGCATAGAGTCCATAGTTGAATCAAGAACCGATTCATTTTTGTACTGATATATTATTACATTTTTGTAGTCTAGTATGAAAAATTAGTTTTTTAAAAAAAACTTGAAAAGTTAGTGTTATTGGTTATAAGAAGGTATAGTGTAGTTATCTAATCATAGCCAAAAAGATGTTCTTAGTAGGCCTAGTCATGTTAAACACTCAAGAAAAATTGGTTACATCATTTTAGCAATCTTCTTAGAAACATTAACTTGCTTTCCCGTTATCTACAAGGAAAACCATTGAAATAGTCATAACTCATAGTACTGTGATTGTGAGAACCGATTCGAACACTAACAATACAGCTTTTTAGTTTTAACAACAGCATAGTAATTGTTCTATGCGCTACACTTAAAGAACAGTAAGATTGATAGATTTTCAAACTGTGATAGATGTTCCTTAGAACAATAATCTTTATCGATTCATGCACAGTGTTTAGTCATTCTTGGTCTGTTAAATATATCGATATAAGTATGTATTATACAATAGGCCTAGGTATTAAATTCTTTTTATGAATAAGTTAATTATAGAATAATCTGAAGAGAAACTTTTATAAAAAAATAAGAGAATGGTTTTTTCATAAATTTGGCAAATGTACCAATAATAGATTATTCTATAATAATATAATAGTTATTATCCACACTCTTCAGTGGACTTTTAATGTCGTAGATATTGAGAAATTTTTTGTAACTATGTTTTTTTTTAAATGTTAAGTTGAATACTCTATTATTGCTATTCTAATCTGCACGTTCAATCAGAAAAGAATAAACAGTAATGTTGCCAACTGAGTATTCTAATTATTGCATTGCAATTAGCACCTTTGTTCAATTAGTTTCTCTCAACAGAGTTATTGAATGTAGTCCCATCACTCATATATTTAGGTACCTACGGTACTCAATTCCATTATCAAACGAGTTGTCAAGTATGTTGGAATATAATGTACATTTAAAAATGGATAGATGCATCTACAGAGATGTTGGACCTATCTGAGTGTGGTTTACAAAAACAACATTATTTACATTTGGAAATATGTATCTGCAATAATTGGTACATTGTTTTAATAAATTGCACATTTTATTAGAGAACAATAATAACTTACTGTACGTTCAGACTAATTTATATATTTCCACTTCAAATATTACCTTAAAGCCTGTAATTGATTATAAATTTTAAAATGCAGTAGGCCTAGTTGACGACCTCACCTATGATTATGATGCTATATTCTATTTTATCAAGAAAAATAATAATAAATTTGTGCCGGGCACTGTCTTTAATTCAGGCCTTTTCCCAAGTTATAATAGTAAATTTAATACGCAATAGACTAGAGCCATTATT
The DNA here is from genome assembly GCF_014356525.2 of Nilaparvata lugens. NCBI lineage: Eukaryota > Metazoa > Arthropoda > Insecta > Hemiptera > Delphacidae > Nilaparvata > Nilaparvata lugens. The sequence goes on from NC_052509.1 coordinate 59,526,777, forward strand.
GTAAGTGAGTTAGCGAAATAAATTATTTTCTCTCTCTATTATGAACGGCCATGACTTCGAGTTTCCCATGATAGATATTTAAAAATTGTGGCTCCGAGTCGTCGAGGAATGTAGATTATGGAATTATCTCTAAAACTTAGCCTTCTTGTCGCGACATAAAATGCGATAAGTTGGAAAACAGCAAGCATTGAAATTATAACAAACTACCGATTTTGCAGTTACTATTTGGTCCAAAGGCTGTAGAAGCCACGCGACGATTGGTCAAATTGATTCCATTCGCCCAATAGGAGACCTGTTTCTAAATACAGTAGTGGGGATTCCCCAGTCGAGAGACCAGATTACGTTCCGGAGGACACTTTGCTAGGAGCACTACGAGAGTAAAGATGTAGTCACTATGTTTCCCCCTTTTTGGGCAGGTTTATAAGTTTATTTCAGTAGTTAATGTAGGAGCTAGTTTTATTTTTTATTAATGTTTAAATTTACTAGTAGTGCCATGTCCTGAAAGGTTTAATTGTGTTTCTTCATCATGTACGAATAATTGTTTCTTCAAATAACCGCTAAGGTACGTAAAATAAGGTTAAAATATAATTTAGGTAAATTAATTAAGTGAAACTTCAATCAAAAGATTTTATCAACAAAGCCTGTTATTTTTCAAGTTAATAATATTGATTGAGAATAATCCTTTTGATTTTATTAGTGATGGAAGATACTTATAATTTTTTTCTACAGAAGTATAGAAAGTTTTCAGTTACGTTACATGTGAGTTATTGTTCCTGGAGATATATTATCGTAGAGTATTGCTGAAAGTCAGGAAGATAGCCTTTAAATTGGAATGAAACTTTTAAGAATTGTTCATATTGAGTTTATGACATTTTTTAATTTATATTTTTCAGACTCTGTTTTCTTATGTCATTAAGGCTTTTGAATGATTTAGTAAATTTTTTATGATAGAAATCTTAATAGATGAAGAAGAAAGTTTTTCTTCTCCAGGAAATTAATATTAATGAATGTTCAAATTTTAATAGAATTTAAATTATTTTCTATGTGTCTACTAATTTTATTTAATTAAAGGTGAATCTTATAAGGCAAACATTATCTTTCCTTAAAGTGAAATTTTCAATATTTTTTTTCTTTTATTGTGTTATAAAGTGTCTTGTTTTATTAGGTGATAAATTCATAATTTCAGTTGATACTAGTTTTTGGACTTGTATTTGTAGGTAAATCAAATCATAAACTCTGGAATGTTCATTTTTAATTAAGGTTCTGAGCAGTTTTGGGCGAATGCCCGTTATTTACACTTGGATTGCGTCCTATAGTTCATAAATAATAAATAAAATAAATGTTGGCTGGCGCACAAGTTTCCAACAATACTAGCCGAGCTACTATATGAAAAATTATATTTGATTTCGCAAACCAAACGAAAAATATCATATAAGTTAGCATCATTTCAATTTGAATTATTTGTGAAGAAAGATCCATTAATTCTGATAAAAAGAATCAGTAGTTTAAAGATAAAAATCTATATAAAATGAGGATTCAAAGAATGAGAGAATTTAATTAATTGTAATCAATAGATAACTCCTGTTTTAGCTTGTGATGAATTGTAGGAAGATTTAGAAATTAATGCTGTAATACATTTATTTACAGCGGTTCATGTGTGTCCCCAAACCAACTTCTTGTACTACCACCCCTTTGGTTCCGCAACTTTATGTAAAACCGCTTCAAGACACCCGTTCAGACGACAGGTCTAGGGACGTAAGAGGACGTCGCCGTCAAGCCAAATTCAACCGGTAAAAGCTCACCGCCAAAAACAAGGTACTGTAACCCCGACGATAAAGCAACGTACAAACCAACGAAAGTGCAGTGTAGTGAAACAAAGGTTCATTCGAGAATGTCAATAAAAAGTGGGGATTCAAAATTATTATGAAATGGGTTATATGGGTTACTATCGACGAAATTTGGGTTCAACGGGTTTTTTTCTTTCTTGAGTAATTTCATGTTGAAATTGATTGGTTATTTTATGACTGATCTTGTTTGGTTTTGTGACGTATTGCTATCTAAACGGGGATAGTAATGCGCCCCCGAATCAGATGAAGAATGTCAACAAAGTAACATGATATTGTTGTTTCTGTTGTTCGATTTTAGCTGCCAATGTTTATTGAAGCTGTTTGTATTTTTCTATTATTTCAAATTGTAGTGTTATTCTATAGTATAAACCTATTATACCTGATTTAATAGGTTTATACTATAGAATAACACTACAATTTGAAATAATAGAAAAATACAAACAGCTTCAATAAACATTGGCAGCTAAAATCGAACAACAGAAACAACAATATCATGTTACTTTGTTGACATTCTTCATCTGATTCGGGGGCGCATTACTATCCCCGTTTAGATAGCAATACGTCACAAAACCAAACAAGATCAGTCATAAAATAACCAATCAATTTCAACATGAAATTACTCAAGAAAGAAAAAAACCCGTTGAACCCAAATTTCGTCGATAGTAACCCATATAACCCATTTCATAATAATTTTGAATCCCCACTTTTTATTGACATTCTCGAATGAACCTTTGTTTCACTACACTGCACTTTCGTTGGTTTGTACGTTGCTTTATCGTCGGGGTTACAGTACCTTGTTTTTGGCGGTGAGCTTTTACCGGTTGAATTTGGCTTGACGGCGACGTCCTCTTACGTCCCTAGACCTGTCGTCTGAACGGGTGTCTTGAAGCGGTTTTACATAAAGTTGCGGAACCAAAGGGGTGGTAGTACAAGAAGTTGGTTTGGGGACACACATGAACCGCTGTAAATAAATGTATTACAGCATTAATTTCTAAATCTTCCTACAATTCATCACAAGCTAAAACAGGAGTTATCTATTGATTACAATTAATTAAATTCTCTCATTCTTTGAATCCTCATTTTATATAGATTTTTATCTTTAAACTACTGATTCTTTTTATCAGAATTAATGGATCTTTCTTCACAAATAATTCAAATTGAAATGATGCTAACTTATATGATATTTTTCGTTTGGTTTGCGAAATCAAATATAATTTTTCATATAGTAGCTCGGCTAGTATTGTTGGAAACTTGTGCGCCAGCCAACATTTATTTTATTTATTATTTATGAACTATAGGACGCAATCCAAGTGTAAATAACGGGCATTCGCCCAAAACTGCTCAGAACCTTAATTAAAAATGAACATTCCAGAGTTTATGATTTGATTTACCTACAAATACAAGTCCAAAAACTAGTATCAACTGAAATTATGAATTTATCACCTAATAAAACAAGACACTTTATAACACAATAAAAGAAAAAAAATATTGAAAATTTCACTTTAAGGAAAGATAATGTTTGCCTTATAAGATTCACCTTTAATTAAATAAAATTAGTAGACACATAGAAAATAATTTAAATTCTATTAAAATTTGAACATTCATTAATATTAATTTCCTGGAGAAGAAAAACTTTCTTCTTCATCTATTAAGATTTCTATCATAAAAAATTTACTAAATCATTCAAAAGCCTTAATGACATAAGAAAACAGAGTCTGAAAAATATAAATTAAAAAATGTCATAAACTCAATATGAACAATTCTTAAAAGTTTCATTCCAATTTAAAGGCTATCTTCCTGACTTTCAGCAATACTCTACGATAATATATCTCCAGGAACAATAACTCACATGTAACGTAACTGAAAACTTTCTATACTTCTGTAGAAAAAAATTATAAGTATCTTCCATCACTAATAAAATCAAAAGGATTATTCTCAATCAATATTATTAACTTGAAAAATAACAGGCTTTGTTGATAAAATCTTTTGATTGAAGTTTCACTTAATTAATTTACCTAAATTATATTTTAACCTTATTTTACGTACCTTAGCGGTTATTTGAAGAAACAATTATTCGTACATGATGAAGAACACAATTAAACCTTTCAGGACATGGCACTACTAGTAAATTTAAACATTAATAAAAAATAAAACTAGCTCCTACATTAACTACTGAAATAAACTTATAAACCTGCCCAAAAAGGGGGAAACATAGTGACTACATCTTTACTCTCGTAGTGCTCCTAGCAAAGTGTCCTCCGGAACGTAATCTGGTCTCTCGACTGGGGAATCCCCACTACTGTATTTAGAAACAGGTCTCCTATTGGGCGAATGGAATCAATTTGACCAATCGTCGCGTGGCTTCTACAGCCTTTGGACCAAATAGTAACTGCAAAATCGGTAGTTTGTTATAATTTCAATGCTTGCTGTTTTCCAACTTATCGCATTTTATGTCGCGACAAGAAGGCTAAGTTTTAGAGATAATTCCATAATCTACATTCCTCGACGACTCGGAGCCACAATTTTTAAAAATCTAACATTGTAATTTAATTATTATTTATTTCAATTCAAATGAAATATTATCAATAAAAAAAACTTGAAAATGGGAATAATCCTATCTTAAATCCCTTGGGCCCGGTTGCACAAAAGCCGGTTAAATTTTAACTTTCGATTAATTTCACGAGAACCAATACCAATCAGAAAAGGGTTTTTTTATGACGGCTTCTCTGATTGGTACTCCTGGAATTAATCACGGTTAAAATTTAATCGGCTTTTGTGCAACTGGCACTAAGTTTTGTGAAGTGCTCTAAAAAATGACACAAGTTTATCCCATTTGCAGTTGAAATTAATTTATTGACATTGGATCCTATGCAGTTTCATGGTTCAGACCCAACCTAAAACTGTGTAGGTCCATATTCATCTCTCATTTTTAATATTTTCATTCGTTTAACTTAAGCACAGATAAAAAATCATGATCATGATCATTATCAGGATTAAATCTTTGAAATTATTCCTCTCCCCCCCCCCCGAATTTGATAAATTAATACCGTACCGTACCTACATTAGGCTATTCAACAAAAATTCATAACTGACGATGCTCATAATACTAATCTACGTTACAGCTTCTTTTGCTAAATTGTACTTTTTTTTTAATTTTGGGAAATAGTATTTCCCAAAAATTTCCCTGCAATTTTCAAGCAATATAATCGAAAGTTTTTTCTTGTTCATAAGAAATAAAGATTGGTGATGGTTTCTTGATTCATTCCGAGTTGCGATGTATTAACACACTTTTTTCTATGTACCGTATTTCACACGACATGCAGTCAAATATTATTTGTCTGCATGTATTGTGAAACACATAGAAAAAAGTGTGTAAATAAATATTATTTCTCAGATGAGAATTCAACGACTCATTCAACACTTCCTTATAATGGAAGTATTTCCCTGATGATGACACTTACTTGAATTGCGTCACCAAGAATAAGACTCAAGGTAATGAAGAACAAAGTACATAGAGGCTGGAACACGTCACATCAAACCTGATATTCCTCACATTGTTAGCAATTTCCTTGAAGTGGATTCAATCATAATCTAATAATAAATAAATTTTATATAAGAAAGAAATCTATATTATATGGTATTTTCTGCGAGAATTTCTATTTTAAACTTATATAGTATCAATGAGCAATAGCTAAACAATTGGAACAAAAAATGAAAATTGAACCATTCTTTGACCCGGATTTATTAATGAACTGGACTTCTGTAATACTCTACAAGGCTGTACACTTTTAATTTTTCAGGCCTGTTGTTAGTCACAGATAAAATGGATAACATTACTTCATAGTTTATTGTTGGAAGACCCAATTCACTTATTTTTGCTGTTTTCTTGAATTTTCCATAAATTTCCTTCAATAATTTTAGTTTTTGTAAAATTAAAAATCAGAAATAATCTAACTGTACACAGAGTTTCCTTAGAAGTAAAATGAAATTCAACTTCAAAATATATATTATATTGTAACTTCTTCAAAAGTCAAATTAAGGCTTATTTTATTATTATTTATGACAATAAATATAAAATAATCTTCAATGACATCCACGTACAAATTTTGTAACAGTTTAGTTGGTTGTTGGAACTAACTTCTTTAACTTCTTCAAAAGTCAAATTAAGGCTTATTTTATTATTATTTATGACAATAAATATAAAATAATCTTCAATGACATCAACATACGAATTTTGTAACAGTTTAGTTGGTTGTTGGAAACTATTATAAAATGAATAGGTATGGGAATCGTCAGCAAACAATGTTTCTTGTAAGAAAATTATAACATATAATATTATGAAACATTCTATTTAATTTATAATAGCAAAAAATGACATGTACCTGGTTCTCATCTACTATAAATTATTCCAGATAGAGTTAGATTGTATCTATTCATTAATTATGATAACTAGAACTACATCATTCTCTTCTAAAATTCAAATTTCTCACACATTTCAAGAAGGGTTACATGAAATCATTCTGAAGTTCAGAATAGTAATGCACAAACTTTTCCCCATAGTGAGATTTATTTTGAACTGTCAGTATCCCTTATAACAGGCCCGGCCCCAGGGGTGGGCGGACCGGGCGGCCGCACAGGGCGGCAGATTTTTTGGGGCGGCAAATTTTAAGGAACGGAAAATTTTTAAATGCAAATAAATAATAAACTCAATGTGAATAGTAAAATTTTATGAGTAGCTTTTCCAAACTCAAGCTAATGAAGACATATATCTAAGATCAACAATGTCCCAGGAACGTCTAAGTGGTCTAGCGAACATAAAATAGATCAGTCCCTAGATCTTGAAGAACTGGAAAAGGAATTTTTCTATGCAAAGGTCAGACGAGTTCTACTTAATTAAACAAGTGTGTTGAACAAACTCGTGTTGTAGCAATTGTAGTTTTGATTACTTAGCAAGTTAAATAGGGCCAATACCCTGTTGCAGTCTCTTGATTTAGAACTACCATCTTGATTATGTTCTCTTATTGTGTACCGTATCTGTTCCGAACATAAAAATAGTTTAATCATATTTTGTGTTACTGTTCTAGTCGTCAATTGAATATTATAGAGTGAAAAGTTTGGAACACAATTTTCAACTCCACAGCTCTTTTAAGGATAGTAAGAGGATTAACATATCAAAAGTCCTCACCCCTACCTCATGTGCTAAAGGAGTGGAGGTGGTTTGAAAGTACCATTTTTTCATTTTTCTCATATATCTCGGAAACTATGCATCTTATGAACATTTGTACACTGTACAAAATTAAATTGAAGCTCACAAAATTACCAACAAGTTTTGTTCTCTACATTTTCTTCATATCTCTTATAGTTTCTGAGATATCCGCTCTTGAAGGTGAGACATTTTTTGAAAAAACACTTCTGCCTCCAATTTTTTCATCTTTTCGGCCTTATAATTTTTGAACGATTGATGAAAAAAAATCCGTGCTGATTATAAGCTGACGGAGCATCAAATATCTTCAATTTTATGTATATTTTCACTATTTTACGCATTTCCTATGACTGTTGCAGCAGTTTTAGTGTTGAGAGTGAAAGTTTTGTTTGGTAAAGGATTTTGATAAATCTGATACTTTTTGAGATATATATGTTCTATTTGGTACTTCAAAACCACCTCCACTCCTTTAGCACATGAGGTAGGGGTGAGGACTTTTGATATGTTAATCCTCTTACTATCCTTGAAAGAGCTATAGAGTTGAAAATTGTGTTTCAAAATGTTCTCTCCATACCTTTATTTGAGCATTCGTTGCATGCACTTATTCCTCAATATTTATATTTGTCAAATATTTGTTAAAATGTCATTTTCAACTTGAACAGCTGATAACCTTCGGGCAAATTTTTAAGTAAACAATTATTAGACGGGATACCTGGTTGGTGGGGGAGGGGGGCGGCATTTGCCGATTTCGCCCAGGGCGGCAAAGTCCCTAGGGCCGTGCCTGCCTTATAAATATCTTAATTAATGCTTATCAATAAACCAATGAACTGATGCTGAAAGTTTATATGAAATGATTTCACTATGGGAAGATCTTAGTGCAGATCTGTTTACAGATCTCCTCTCTTCAAATCTATGTTCTGAAGAGAAGTTGTAATGAGTGACAGAGTAACAAAGACAGAAAAGGGCAAGAAGGTTGAGAAACTGGTGGGAAAGAGAGGATACAAGAGAGAAAATGAGATGAAAGACGTGAGAATTAGAAGATGAAGCCACTGAGAGGAAATGCAAGCGAGCAGGTTTACAAAATTCTGAATAAACTCGACTGAATCACAGGAGAATCCTTTCAAAGAAACTGCTTGATGACCTTCAAGGTCAAGAACCTTTGCAGGCCTTTAGAAGCAAGCACAGATATCCATTAAAAGATATTTCTTCGGAAATAATAAGCAATCATCATTTTGAAAACAGGAAAAACTTATTGATTGTTGAACAGAGAATAGTTCGTTATTTCTACCAGTAGAAATGCTCGAATAGAATGGATTAAGATCCTCCATTTATTCGGAAATGTTGTATCTTTACCTACATAACCAGAAACTTGTAAATAAACTCAATTGAGGACATATCAGGAATGCGATTGAATCAGTAAATTTTGATTTTAGCTTTTTATAATTGTGGGAAATCGATCTCTTTGAGGCGACAACTAGTATTTCAACTTGATATAGAATAGATTATTAGTGTGATTCACTTAAATTAGTATGAATCATGAACCTAAATTGTTACGTACTGTAATTATATTTGTAATAGAACAATCATACACATACAAGTAAATAATATTTTGTAATTGTATAAATATGGACATGGTTATCTTTCACAAAAAATATTTATATGTAATTATGAAATCATGCAGAAGGAGTCTTTCTATTTCTATGCGAATTATATTAGAAAGTTATAACAATTATAGCTATGATGAATCTCTAAACAAATATATGCAGTATACCTGTATTTGGTAGAAATTTCATTTTCATTGGAGGTCTATCAGAGTTCTGAAATAATTTCATTTTCAATTTAAATTTCTATTTCTATGCGAATTATATTAGAAAGCTAAAACAATTATAGCTATGATGAATCTCTTAACAAATATATGCAGTATATTAGGTAGAAATTCCATTTTCAATGGAGATCTATCAGAATTCTATCGATATCGATAACAATTCTATAAGAGATTGTCTGCAGTAATAAAGAAACATTGTCGACCAGACAAATATCAAATGAATAATATAATAGCATTAAACATTTTGACAGATATTAAAACTTAAAAATCTGGTGTGGCGCACTCACACAACTTTCCTTGCCGTTATGGAAATTGATCACCTGACGCTAGTGTTCAAAGATCTGAGCCAGCTGGTAACAGGACAATAACGCTGGAGACACACGAGCTCCGCTATCTCTTCATAGTGGATGATTTAATAGAATCAACAATTGCCAACAGTTTGCAATTGAATAATCACATTTTCTCAAATTTCGAGCTTATTTTCAATTTTAGGTGAAAATGTTACTGCACATTTATTGTAGAGATTTCCATGCTCAATCTTTACCACTTGAAATTTTTTGTTTAAATTGTATCCGAAGCCTGATAATTGGGAATCGAAAATCAAAAGTTGCATAGATGGGGCGGAGCTCCTGAAATTTTTACAGATATGGGACTTGTGACAGTTTATATAGCTTATCAATGACTATTATAGGTATAAATTTAATCAAAATCGTTGGAGCCATTTTCGAGGAAATCGCGAAAACCCCTGTTTTTGACAACATTTTCGCCATTTTAGCCGCCATTTTGAATTGCATTTGATAGAAATTGTTTGTGTCGGATCCTTATATTGTAAGGATCTTGAGTTTCAAATTTCAAGTCATTCCATTAATTGGGAGATGAGATATCGTGTACACAGACGCACATACACTCATACACACACACACACAAACACATACAGACCAATACCCAAAAACCACTTTTTTGGACTCAGGGGATTTTGAAACGTATAGAAATTTAGAAATTAGGGTACCTTAATTTTTTCGGAAAGCAATACTTTCCTCACCTATTATAATAGGACAAGGAAAGTAAAAATAAGTTTCTTCAGATATAAGTTGATAAATTTTAATTTTTCTAATCACTTTTATTTTTCAATGATACAAGAAAAAAATTGATGAATATGAAGGATGATTTGTTTTAAACTTAAGTTACAGTAATAAATACCGGTGTGATGATAAAACAGCTGTAATATTTATAATCTGTTATCTCTGTTACTAAGACACATATTTAATGTCGAATAAAGCTCGTGTTGAGTCCAATTCTATTACAATTTATTCGACATTAAATATGTGTCTTAGTAACAGAGATAACAGATTATAAAATATTACAGCTGTTTTATCATCACAATCTTCCCCCCTTAATATCAATCGGCACTCGTGGGGTATGGGGCGAGCTGGCGAAGTGAGACTGTCGATTCTTGGTCCAGGTGTCAATAGCCAGGTTGGTAATGGTTTTCCATTACTTGAGTTTCTTGCATGTAAAAACATCCGCTCATGTGGTGTGCAGTTGGTGCTTGTGCATAATAGGGAACGAATAGAGTTAAGGGCATCGGGGAGAACTTGTTCCCAGTGACTGTTGTTCAAACCTCTCGATTTTAGGGCTAGCATCACACTTTTCCATATAACTCCATTGTACCGTTCGACTTGCCCATTACCGGCTGGATTATAGGGCGATGTTCTGCTGCTGAATTCCTTTTGATAGTAGGAAATTTTTCAAAGCTGATGACATAAACGATGTTCCTCTATCGGAATGTATGTAAGACGGTACACCAAAAAGAGAGAATAGTGATGTAAGGTGTTTTATTACTGTATTAGTAGTCATGTCAGGACAGGGGAAGGCAAATGGGAATCTGGAATATTCGTCTATAAGAACTAAAATATACTTGTTCCTTGAACTTGATTGTAGTGGGCCTTTGAAATCCATATTAAGACGTTCAAATGGTCGAGTTGCTTTGATAAGGCGGCCAGTTCCTTTGGCATAGCGTGGTTTCATTTCAGAACATACTTCTTTTACATCATCTATTGAATATGGTAAGTTCTTTGTTTTGGTCCAATGATGGAGTCGAGTAACTCCTGGATGACACAGGTCCTCATGAATTTTTATCAGTTTCTTTATATCTGTATGGCATCCAACAGTGGCACAGACTCTTGATAGTGTATCTGCTGGTATATTCTCTTTTCCAACTCTATAAATTATATTGAACTTATATTCTGACAATTCAAGGCGCCATCGTTGGATTTTGTCATTCTTAATCTTGCTGGTTTGTTTATTACTAAACATGAATGAAACTGATTTCTGGTCTGTGATAAGTGTAAATTCTCGTCCAAGTAAGTAATGTCGCCATTTCCTGATTGATTCCACAATGGCATAAGCTTCTTTTTCCACTGCAGAGTGCCTAGTTTCAGAATGATGTGGAAAGAGTTCTTGAGAAAAACGCCACTGGTCTCTCATTCTGTGTTAATACTGCTCCAATAGCGTAATCTGAGGCATCAGTTTCCAAAGTGAACGGGACTTTTTCATCAATGTGCACTAGAACTGCAGATCCTATTTCTTTCTTTAATGATTCAAATATATTTCTGCATTCTTCATTCAACGTTTGTTCGCCACAACGACGGCAGATCCTATTTCTTTCTTTAATGATTCAAATATATTTCTGCATTCTTCATTCAACGGGAAGTGTATGGTTGAAGAAGATGACAAAAAACTCAAAACAAGAATCGCAAGTTGAAAAAGTTGAATTAATCGAGAGTAACCCTGAATATGCGTTTGTTCGCCACAACGACGGCAGAGAATCGACAGTCTCACTTCGCCAGCTCGCCCCATACCCCACGAGTGCCGATTGATATTAAGGGGGGAAGATTGTGATGATAAAACAGCTGTAATATTTATAATCTGTTATCTCTGTTACTAAGACACATATTTAATGTCGAATAAAGCTCGTGTTGAGTCCAATTCTATTACAACCGGTATAATAGAAAGCCTAATTGGAATACGATTTATGAAGTTAAAATTTGGTTTTCCTATTTGTATTATAAAGATACATAGATGCAATAAAGTTGAGAAAAATATTCTAATGACGGTTTCCTTAATCAATTACCGAATTTTCAATATACAGTAATCTACTGCAAGTAGCAGATGCACTGTCCTTTAGAGTGATAGAGGAATTTCCTGAACTATTTTACCTCAATTATAGTAGTTTTGCTCATTTGACGTAAAAATTGCATGTGAAATCTTCCTAGTCTGCTTGCTTAGAAGCTCAACACAACTAGACAGCTAGACTAAAACAACTTGTAATGCGATTGCAAATTGTAGTTTGCAATTAACTCATGATATTGAATTTTCTGCCCAAAACTAGTGGACTGTATAAATGAATGAAGATAGAGAAAATGATTGAAAGGCTAATTATTAGAATAGATGGACAGGAAAAATCAATATAATAAATACCGGTGCACCCTTGTGCATGCACTTGCCTTGGCCAATAGCTTGTCCATGCAAAAGGATAGATGGCACCTTTGGTAGCTCAAGGGATTGTAGATAAAAGGAAAAAAGGTTGTCAACACCAAAGTAGTTGAATAAGCAATTTTAATGCTCAAAAGAAAATTATTGAAAAAGGTAAAAAATATAAGTCAGTTGGAATTGATTACAATAGATAATCAAAAAATATATATGAATGATATTGCAATTAAAACAATAACCAACAACAAATAATAGAAATTTTATAAGAATTTCCTAGAGAACAAAGTTAAGTGTAAAATGCTTAAGAGTGCTATTAAATTGAAACATAAATCCACAATTTCTAAAAAGTTGACAATTATATTATATCTGATGTCAGACCAAGAAAACAATGAAGTTTAACAAATTGAAATAATAGAAAAATAGCAAATTATTTGAAAATGACACTCAGAAGAGCTCAATAAAAAATTATTACAGGAATTTTTAAATTACTGAAAATTTAAAGGTTGAAGCTAAGAAAAATCAATCAATTTAAAAGAAAAATATTGAAAATAGTAAATCATAATAATAACCAGGATTAAACAAATGTTTGTCTGTGAACCTAAAACAATCTGGAGTGAATTAATAATAATTATGAAATGTACAAATTTGAAGTTTCATTATTGGAACACAGATATTTAAAATGGTAATTACAGAAATGTGATTCTGAAGGAAGGTGAAAAATAGAAAAGGCTAGGTTAATAGCTAGCATGAAAATGTAAACAAATTGTATAAAGATATGAAATTTCAAAACTGAAATTACACCTAAACTTCAAGTGCAGATCCAAAAATATAGAAAAATAACTAAGAATTGATTACTAAGAAATAACTCAAGTTGAATACTTAAAGATAATAAAAACAATAAAATGAAATAAGGTTACAAAAATATTAAGCAACCTAACAACTTGACATAGGTCAATCAAGAGTTAAAGAATACATTTGTTCATGTTTAGTCATTTATCATGGACTAGACAAGATAATAAATGATATTGAGTTGACAAAGCCGGCAATAGAAAAAGTTGACAAAGCTGGAAATAGAAAAAATCATTCAATATCAATAGTCAAAAATACTTGTATGTAGACTGTACTTGACAAGTTATGATTAAGATCTCAAACTGGAGGACATAACCTAACATAAATAGTAAAGGTTGAACAAGTGATTAAAAAAGTGAATGAATGAATCCTTATTAAAGACTTAAATACCGTATGTGAATAAAAAGAATTAAAAACTTGACCTGAATGGTATTTCCCAGTATCTGGAACAGTGGATACCGGTACAGCTCAATGCTTCTCAGAAATGAAGTTGGCTACAGCAGACATTCTCAGCGTGCGACTTGGACAGAAGACCTCGAAGAGTAGAATATTCACATGAATAAGTGCAGGGACACACGATCCGGCGAAATCGCCGTCCGACGTTTTCGCCGGACGAAGCTTCGCCGTCCGGTTGCAAGAAGTACACAGGAAGGCATGGGGCAGAACACACGACTCCGGCGACGCCGGCGACGGCGAAAACCCCGGTCCGGCGAGAAATTGATCCGGCGATATCGCCGGATATTCTCTACTTCGCCGTCCGGTTTTGCCGCCGGAAAGCAGTAGCAGGGCATTGTACTATATGTGCAGGGACACACGATCCGGCGAAAACGCCGGACGGCGCTGTCCCCACCCATGCCACTTCTTTATTTATTAACATTTGTAACGTTACAAATGGGTAGGGTAGGGTTAACAAGGGTAGGTTACAAGGGTAGGGTTGTAAGTAGGGATGGGTATCGATACATCGATGTTCAGGTATAGCAATCTATCTCATATTCTAGGTACACCTGACAACAATTCTCCTTGTATTATGAAAAAGACCTAATTTTCAGCTTCAAGCATCATCACCAACTACATTGTCCTCACATTGATATTTTGCACAACGACATAAGTTCTTGAGAT
>NC_052509.1:59546111-59643250 GCF_014356525.2 Nilaparvata lugens
AAAAAATTAGAACTACAATATAAATTGCAATCAATTTCCCTTGATATTTCTAAATGAAAAAATTTTGTAACCAGCGAACAATGAAGACTTGCAGGTTTCAGGGGCAGTGGGCGCGCACAGGTTCACTCAATGACTGGAAAAATATACGCCTATGCTATGCGTAGAGTGAATGTATTTACCAAAGTTCAGTCAGTGAACGTCCAGTTTCTATTGTTTATGCCACAATTTACACTACACATATAAGTAATGAGTTATACATAGAAATAGATTGATAAGAAAATGGTTCAAGACTTTTAAGGTGAAGGTGGAATAAAGGTACATAAACCGATAATGTTGGGGCGGTAATCATTATACGACCGCGGCGCCCGGGGCGACCGCCCCGGTCGCCCCGCCCTTTGGGCGGCCCTGAGACCAATACCCAAAAACCACTTTTTTGGACTCAGGGGACCTTGAAACGTATAGAAATTTAGAAATTGAGGTACCTTAATTTTTTTCGGAAAGCAATACTTTCCTTACCTATGGTAATAGGGCAAGGAAAGTAAAAATCAGACTATAGAATATTATTCATCATAAATCAGCTGACAAGTGATTACACATATGTGTGGAGAAGCCAGTCTATTACTGTATTAATTTGTATAAGGTCCATAGTTTCAATCAAAAGATAAGATAAACGAACGCGCAACTCACTTTTTAAAAAGATTTATTTAATGAATAAAACACATACATAGTGGCAGCATGACTATTGGTAACGGAATGACACGAGAAATAATCTTACAGAGGTTTAAATACTAGTACAAAGTGCTTACTCTACAGTTCCTAAATCTATTGTCTTTTATATATATAACTCCTCCCCCCTTAAGATGAAGGTGTCCTCACCTTCATAAGGGTAGCTGGGGTGTAAGAAATATTTTAGAGTTTTCTAAGTGAAATTGAACATTATCTAATTTCTTTCTGGAATTACAAGTTTGTTAATGAATACATGAGAATGAAAAACTACATATAACATAATAAGTATTAAGCACGCCATTAATGTATAAACTACATATTCTGATAAGTTGCTACTAACTACAAAATCTTCAAGAATCAGTAATGGCTCTAAATAAGTATTTGCCTTATGTATTTCTTCAAAAGTAAAATTAGTGATTATTTTATTTTCATAAGTCGGTACTTCAGTAGGATATAGAACATTACTTTCCCAAAATGTATAAGGTTTACTAAAATTTAATAATGCTTCATCTTTTTCAAGGGCTATTAGTTGTGTAGATTTTGGATATGTTACAATATTTCTTGAGCCGTGAACAATTGAACTCTTGCTGATGTTAAACATTAAATATTGGTTTATAATCGGAATATATTTAATAAAAGAACTATACCCTTTGATAACTAAAGTCCTACAGCTATTCAATTTCTTATCACTAACCAATTCTTCTACACACTTGTTAACAACTTGTGTGGCATTTCTACAATAATAATTATTATTCAATAACTGGCAATCGCCTTCATACAATTCATGGCCTTTAATAACTAATGATGGATCAACATGTATCGTAATTATTTCATTGTTCGTTTTTACAGGATAAGACAGCATAAAAAGTGTTTCGTACAAATTAGATTCAAGTGGCAATTCAATAAAATAAGAAATAATATCATTATGAATAGAACAATGAACACTTCCTAATTCCCATAGCACCTTAGGCTCATCGGATATCAATTGTAATTTAATAGCTCTGATGACACGCGCCATCTCGTCAAAAGTGAGGATGCTTGAATGAATTATGTTAAGTTTACAAAATTCCAAACTCGTTCCTATATCATCTATTCTATTGTGAATTATTGTTAGCGTGTCAAACAAAATATGATGCTGTTCATTCAGTTCTACAGAATCAAATTTACTGTTGACAGAATTAAAATAATTGTTAAGTTTCAAATTATTAGCGTGGATTACATCAATTCCATTGTTAAAGCGACTAATTAGATTTTTGTTGATTGAAACTTGATTCTTAAGATCATGTTCTAAACTAATTTCGTTGGAATGCACTTTTGTCAAAATTTCATCATATTTAGCTTTATCATCAGCATCCATATTTCCTGTTAACCAAGAAATAGCGGAACCTAGTCCATTAAAAAGACCTCTTTTTATTCGAAATTTATTTAACAAAATATGATCGAATTTCATGGTAACTTGATCGAGATGTAATTGAAGTAATTTAATTTTTGTTTTATTGGTTTCTTTTCTATTTAACAATTGTATTGAATTTTTGAGTGTAGAAAGTTCATTTTGTAAAGCTGTAATGTTGATGTTATGCACGTAGGTGTAGGTTCTGTTAATGATGAAAGCATCCTGGATTCGGATGGGTACAACTCCTGCTGATCGTGAGAGGTCAGTCGTCTTGAATGCGTCTACTGGGGCCAGGTTGAGGGCTGCCAGGCTGACAATCAGGAGGGCGAAGTCTGCCAGTTTTAGACTTGTCTTGTGGCGGATCTTTGGGTTGTTTCGCCTTCGGCGGAGGTGTTCGTTCATCTGAAACAGAATTATCATTAGTTTTGTTCACTTTACGTGGTCGCTTAATGCGATTGGGATGAATCTTGAAGGGGCGTTTCTGGATCGCTCTTGAATTTGTCGCTAGATTGGTGTTCTTATCATATTTCACTTTGAAATATTTCGGCTTATTCTTCTTATTGAACGTCGTCTTGATGTACGGTTCATCCGGAATTTCAATCTCTTTTTCACGGTCTTGATTTACTTTTGTTGTTCTTGTCTCTTTCTCAGTTATTATTTTTCCTTTAACGAAATTGTGAATTGTTTTCAGTTTATCCAGATAATCATTCGTTCGTTCCTCTGTTACTAACGTATTAACCAAATCATTCATATATGGATTCTTCGAAACTCCATATGTAATCTCCATGGGTGTTAGTTTTAGATTGGAATTAAGCGTGTTGTTGAACGCTATCAGGGCTAATTTCATGTTTTCAAGTGTTGTCCTATTCTTGTTTTCCAATTGAAGAGCGTTGAGAAGTTCGATGAGGGTGGAATGCGCTCGTTCTAGAAGTCCTTGCGAATCAGGGTGGCCAGGCGTCACATAGTATGGTTCAATGTCATACAATTTGAAAAATTCTCGTAGGCTGTTATTATCGAATTCTCGTCCATTATCCATTTGTACTATTTGCGGAGTTGGAAAAGATGAAAGGTAGTCGAAAAGTATTTTCTGAATCTCGATTTGATTCAAACTTTCTAAGGGGTACGCTGCTAACCGTTTAGAAAAGCAATCTATTACCGTAAGAAATTTGATCTTATCGTACTGGAAAGTGTCTATCTGCATTTTTCAAAAGGTTTGTGTGGTGTAGGAGCAACTTTATATTCTACTTGCACTGGGTTCCTATCATATTTTACTTTTAAACAAATTTGGCACTTATTAATGTAGGCTGTTATATCGCGAAGCATTGATGGCCAGTAGTAGGTTTTCCGAATATGATTGTAGCTTTCATTGATTCCTCGATGGCACGTTTTCCCGCGGTGGTAGTTAGCGACAATGTCCTTCTGTTCTTCTCCATCAGTAACATCCAGATTGATCTTCTTGTAGCGTTTCAGTTTGACTGTTTGAAACGAGTCCGTTATGATATTAACAAAACTTGTATACATCACTTCATAATCAAGCTCGAGAGCGCCTTTCTTGTAACAATATATACCGTATGTTGTGTTCGGTAGAAGATATTCTAGGCATTTGTTCTTGATTTCTTCCTTATCAAACGGGTTAAGTATGTAAAAAGTCAATCTTGTTTTGTCAAAAATTTTCTGAATTTTCAGAGGATCGTTACCTCTTTCTAATATCAACTGATTATGTTCTACATTCATGATTTTGTCTTCTTCCATTATTGCAACTTGACTATTCGAACTATCCTGAGAGTGAATTGTTACACCTATACTTGCGGCATCGTCATTATTAGTATCTTGATTTCCATTTCCACATTCACGAAGAAACTCGTCCAAAACAACTCGACTGAGATCCTCTAAATCATCATCTGGTTCGGGGTTGAGCATGTTAACAGGGTGACTTGGAATGCGAGATAAGCTGTCAGCCACGAAATTCGTCCGGCCTTTCACGTATTTGATGTCGAAATCAAATTCTTCTAAATAGAGTTTCCATCTAATTAGTTTCGAATTGGGTTCCTTGATATTGTGTAACCATTGTAAGGGTTTGTGGTCCGTTTGAATTAAAAATTTCCTTCCATACAGGTAAGGACGAAAGTGTTTGCATGCATAAACGATTGCTAGTAGTTCCTTCTCTATAGTTGATAAGTTTACTTCATGTTTATTTAGAGTACGGGATGCAAACGCGATTGGTAGGTCCTTCCCATCAAATATTTGAGAAAGAACAGCTCCCATTGCAAAGTTGCTCGCGTCACATGTGAGTATGAACTGACGAGAAAAATCAGGCAATTGTAGTATAGGTCCATTTTGTAACATAAGTTTCAATTTCTCAAATGCTGCTTGGAAGTCCTTATCGTGTGGATTGAATGGTTTTTCCTTACCTAAAACGGTGGTGAGTGGTTTTGCTATCTTTGCATAATCTCTAATCATTTTTCGGTAATATCCTGTAAGTCCTAAAAATTGTTTAACTTCTTTAGGAGTACGAGGTAAAGGAAAATTCTTCACTGCGTCTATTTTCATGGGGTTTGGTTGTATTCCGTTTTCTGAAATTATATGACCCAAGTACAACAGTTCGCGCTTGAAAAATTCTGTTTTATGAAGCTGGATTTTCAAGTTGTGTTCTTTTAATTTTTCAAATACTGATTTGAGGTGTTTCAAATGTTCAGTGAGGTTGTCAGAAAAAACAATAATATCGTCCATGTACACTAAAACATTGTCCATTTTCGCGAAAATCATGTCCATACACTTCTGGAAGAAACTGGGTGAATTCTTTAGTCCAAAGGGGAGGCGTAGAAATTCATAGTGGCCATTTTCAGTAGAAAAAGCTGTTTTCGGGATGGAGTCTGGGTGCAGTTCAATCTGGTGAAATCCTGATTCTAAGTCGATAGCAGAGAAATAAGTAGCACGTCCTATCTTTCCAAATAAGTCCTCAATGTTGGGCAAGGGATACTTATCATCTACAGTCTTGTTATTCAATTTTCGAAAATCTACAACCATTCTGATCTTTCGTTGTCCTGATGCATCCGCTTTCTTGGGTACGACCCAAATCGGGGAGTTGTAGGGAGAGTTTGAGTGTTGAATTATTTTGTTCCTTAAAAGTTTGTCTATTTCCAATCGAATATCTTCTCGGAAGATTTGGGGATGCCGGTAATTTTTCGTGTAAACTGGATTTTCATCTGTAGTAATTATCTTATGTTTCATTAAGTTCCTGCTACTTGATATCTCGTTTTCTAGTTTTACAATTTCAGGATACTGTTTTACTAATTTCAAGATGTTGTCTCTTTCCTCCTCATTCATATGATCTGTTCGTAGAAGATTTGGAATGTCATTTATAAGCTTAGAAAATTTCGATTTACATGAATCACTTATATCTGTACAATCAACTATAGTTTCTACTTGTTCAACCTCCATTGGCTCAGGACAAATGGTCGTAAGTTCATGGGCGAAAACTAAACACATACATTCATTACTATCTATATTAACAAGTCCTTCTTCAATTCTATATTTATCTGCATTTACTTCTTTAATTATTCCTAACGTCATATCCGAGGCTGACTTAACCGGGACCGAAATCACGTTGTAGCCTGGTTGCAATTTAACACTCTTATTATCGAACAAAAATAACAAATCTTTCTCTCCATCCTTATATTCTAGCTTATTATTATCAAAGTTTAATCGCATTTTATATGCACGCATGGTTTCATTCCCAAGCAGTATATCATACTTGGACGAAAAATCAAATATATACAGTTTTATCTTATGAGGTTTGGAAAATACATTCTCTATATTACAAAACACATACTCATTCCCTGTGCTTTCTCCAACGGGAGTTTTCACAATAAAATCCTCTTTGTGACGAGTTACGCCAGGAGAGACTAGTGAAGGATGAACATAGTTCTTTGCAGATCCGGTATCGACGAGCCATTTCCTATCCTTCTGATCTACAAAGTAAGGAAGCGATTTATTAAGGATGTTTAAGTCGAATCGCTGGGTGGGTCCGTTGCATATCGGGGGCCTGACCCTAAAAAATGGTCGGTTAGTTTGTTCAGCGATTCAGTCAAAGTGTCAAGTTGAGATTGCATATTTTGAATCGGGTTCTGAGTGTACTCACTACTCTGGCAATCTAAGTGGTCTTCTTCCAGATAGTTGACTTCATATGGAGACTTATAATTCCTTAATTTTTGTACTGGATCCGTTCGCTGAGTGCGCATGGATACTGTGTTTGATGAGTTATTTATCGGAGTACTTGGTTTGAAATTACTGTTTTGTTGTTGTGGGAAACGTTGTTGGAAATTTTGTTGTTGTGGGAAGCGTTGTTGGAAATTTTGTTGTTGTGGGAAGCGTTGTTGGAAATTTTGTTGTTGAAGATTTCTTTGTTGCTGAAAGTTTGGACTTGAAAAACTTTGTTGAAAGTTGTGAGGTTGGGAGCTACTTGGTGGCGAGTAGAAGCTCTGTTGTTGGAAGTGCGGTTGATAAAATCTCTCATTGTTTTGGAATCGACGTTGTCTGCTTTGAAAAAAATTTTGGGTGTTTCTGTTTTGTCTGCTTTGTGATTGATAACTACTCTCATAGTTTGGGGTTCTAAATGTATTTGAAGCTTGAAAAAATCTGTTTTCAGTTCTGTTTAGGTTTAGTTGGTTCAGTACAATGCTGCAATCATTTATCAATTTGCTTCTGGCATCATCTAGATTTTGAATTTGAAGCACCTGCAAGTGGGATCCTAGCGTGGGATGGACTCCATGCACAAAGGTGTTCACTAGTGTTGCGTTAAGTTGATGTATTAAATTTGTTAGCAATTCTCCTGACACTCCATCTATTTTGTATTTTGTTATTACATGAGTACGTTTTTCTTCTAGTCTGTTTAGAAAGTCTATCGGGTGTTCCCTATTGAATGAGCACATTGCTGATATTTCTGCTATCAATTCTGGAACAGGCCTATTGTCTGCAAAGTTCTGTTTTAAGCTATTTATCAGTTCTGTTAGTGTTGAACAACTATTGTTGTAGGCTACAGCTTCCGCTGGTCCTTCTAGGTGGCACAAAGCTGTTTTAAAAAGAAGCCAATGATTACCTTCCTTTTCTACAATATGATCTGTACAATAAGCTCTCTGTAAATCTTCACAAGTTGAAATGAAATGAGGTAATTTGTAAGCTGTTCCATCGTATCTCGGTATGCACTTGAGAAGTTCATGTGGTAAGGGCTTGCTAGTTGCCATGGTAATATTAGAAAGAGTTTCTAACCTTGTTTCTTGATGGATGATCTCTGCGTTGACGGAAGGACTTACTGCAGTAGAGTCCTGATCCGGGTCTTCCTCCTCGTCCGACGATGGGCTGCGGAAAGTTCTGCAAGCGTCGTATCGGGTGATGTCTCGTCTGCTTGCCAGCGTGTAGTTGGAGTTGAGTTGTCCGTGTAGGGTTGTAGAACCACAGATAAAGAGTTGAAACTCACGTTTTTCGGCACTCGAGAACGTAGGTCGCGAAAAAGTTAATTGAACTTTTACCGAAAAAACTTCTGTAGTCCCTGTGCATCGGGCGCCAGATAAGATAAACGAACGCGCAACTCACTTTTTAAAAAGATTTATTTAATGAATAAAACACATACATAGTGGCAGCATGACTATTGGTAACGGAATGACACGAGAAATAATCTTACAGAGGTTTAAATACTAGTACAAAGTGCTTACTCTACAGTTCCTAAATCTATTGTCTTTTATATATATAACTAAAGACATTAAAGAGGTATGCATCTTTGAGCTGGGTTTACACAAAAGTTATTAACAAAATGGTTATAACTTTATCCTTATAGATTCTATTAGATTGAACGGAAGTTGACAAACACATATGTTCATCATGTGTATGATAAGTTATGTTCAATATAATATAATCTAAAAGGATTGAGTTATTAACATCTTTTAAATAAATTTGGTCTGATCGCAGCTTTAAGGTGTTTGGTTTCAATATTTTGTTTTGCAGTCATGGTATTATTATGCGTGCCCATCAGTATCAATATTCTCACATTCGAAAAAACTAATATTAATTTAATATGTCAATAAAAATGAACAAATGAACTAAATAATGCTGGAGAAATTATAATATTTTTGATTCTAAAAAATTAATTTTCATCAGATAGAAAGATCATCACGGAACTGGATGAATTATATCATATGAAATACAAATTCAAACGTGAACTGAGTTTGTTAACATTCAGAACAGTTGACATCTGGTACTTGTGGATGAGAATCATGAGGTCTACTACTGTTCACAGATAACTACTAGTATAATATATTCTGTTCAATAATTATTATATTCTGTAAATCAACCTTCAAAATTTTAAATCATCATTTCTGGACCGAAAATCAAGTGACGAAGCAGTGTGTGACTATATAACCTTATCTTTTGGACAACATTAACATTTTATCAAAATTTTATTAATTTTTTCTATTATCAATAATAGAATAAATGAAATATATATTAATAACCCCCTAACGTTATTAAGTCTGATACTAAAAATTGGAATACCCCCGTTCCATATTTGAAAACCAGAAATTATAAGTAAATTACCCTGAATGAAGTGTCTATTAACAACGTTAATTAAAATTCCCCCAATAATTTTAATTAATAAATTAATTAGATTACAACATTAACATTTTATAAAAAATTTTGGAGAGAAATATTACAGGCTTAGCCTAGTTTTTCCTCCAATGTCATAATTGTATTATGATATCGATTATAGTATTTTATACAATAAATAAATAAAATAAAAATAAATACTATTTTTTCCATTCACTTGGATCCTCATTCCTCAAGAAACAGACTGTTGCATGAAACACTGTTGTTCATTCTGTTGCATGTTGAATGATACAGTATCAAAGTGGTTTGTATCGTGTTTGCTGCCAGCGCTATCTAGCGTCACATACTATAACTACATTAAGCTTTTCTCTACTCGATTTTCCGTTGGTGCAACTTTGATCATGTCTTTTCATCAATTTTGGGGATCAGTTTTGCAAATTTGACCATCTATAAACTCTCTTTGATGAGTGAAGAACTGGCAAAATGAATTTCGATGCAGTTGGCATTGGATTTGTCACTGACAACTGACTTTATAGGTGCTGCCTCTCGCCAGAGTTTTGTGGGAATGTCTGTAAAAGTTCACATTTCAATTTGTGAGAGATCAAACTACTTGTGATGTGATCAGATTTATTTAGTATTTTTTGGAGAATCATCGAGATTAAGGACCCCTCGGGGTACTATTCAAGATGATTCATTGATTCTCAAAAATTGGTACACAGTCTATAGTGAGGTTTTGGCCATAGCCCATAGTCATTTTGGCCATAGTCAAGAACTTGTGGGTTGCAGAAAACCACCAGCCCTAAAAACAGCAGCTTCTCTTTGCCTCAGAAACAGAGTAAGGGTCAGCTACAGTCACATTTATAACATAGTTATTCAAAAGTATTCTTTGAGTATCTATAGTGAGGTCCACGTTATAATGGTAGTGTACGATTTGCAATGGTGTTGCTATCCTTGTCTATCGTTCAACAAATGTGAAAGAGTTAGGGGTTAGGTTTTATTTAGGTTATATTTAATAATGTTTTATTAGGATAGGTTAGGTTTTTGCTTTAAAATTGCAATATGCTAGAAGGGGCTAGGGTCTAGGTAGAGTTATGTTTTTTGATGTTTCAAAGGTAGAAGGATAGGTAAGGGGGTTAGGATTTTGCTTTGAACCACATGTTTGTGAACATGTTCATGAAATGAACCACATGTTTGTGAACATGTATATGCACTTCCAACCTGCACCGAGCACGCTCCGCCCTCATACCGCCCTCGTTCCTCCATCGAACCACAGTCGCTCCGCCCACGCACCCATCATGAACATTATGGAAGATGTTAGATCTTCTCGCGTTCCCTGGTCGAACCACTGTTGCTCCCCGGTTGATCATCAATTGCTCTGCTGAGGTGCGTACAGACTTTCGCTCTGCTCCGCAACCGGACGTCACTCCAGCAGAGCAATTGATGATCGACCGGCGAGCAAGAGTGGTTCGACCGGGGAACGCGAGAAGATCTAACATCTTCCGTAATGTTCATGATGGGTGCGTGGGAAGAGCGACTGTGGTTCGATGGTGGTACGAGGGCGGTACGAGGGAGGAGCGTGCTCGGTGCGGGTTGGAAGCGCGAATATGTGTACGCAGCTCTGGAGTGACGTTCGGTTGCGGAGCAGAGCAAAAGTCTGTACGCACCTATAGAAAACGAATAATAAACATATGGGATGAATGAACAGTAATCGACTGAGAAGTGAAGGCTTTGTTTCAAGTCGAGCCTTTGGCATTTGTCAGTCTGTCTTTGCAATAATTATGCCTAAACCAAGGCCGAGCTATAGAAGTATAATATTCAAATGTATCAACATTATAGCTCGGCCAAGCCTTGTTTGATTATAATGAATTAATAATTTGTAATGAATTTTCAATAGCCTCTCAATTTTTATAGGGGAGCTGATTCACTCATTTATAATGTGAAACCTTTTCTTTAGTAAAGCTTTTAAATCAAATTTGACTAGGTACTTCTGATGGGAATGACATCTATAATGAATCAATTCATAGTGGTCAAATACTTTTTATTGTGAATCTGCAATAATTGTGGTGTTTTTTATTTTATATTACAATGTTTTAAATGTTTACTGTACCATGCAGAATCAAAACATGTTCAATTATTTTGAAGTAAGGTAAGTGAAGATTACAGTACAAGCTACACCTATGTTCCTGATTGAATAACACATATGCCCAGTTGCACAGAAGTATGTTGAATTTTAAACATGATATGGAGTGGCCGTAGTCGATTGGATTAGATGCTGACTTTATGATTCAGAGGCCCGGGTTCAAATCCATTGAGGACATAAACATGGGTTTGTAATCCCATCGACAAAACAAAATCACCTATATGGGTGATTCACTCCAGTCCAGTGTCAGCCAGTGCATATTTTGAACATTATCAGATTTTATTTGACTGACTTGGTAAATCCTAGCATTTATAACACTCAATGATTTTCGTCAGAGTTGTAAACATATTTCATGTTTTGGTGAGTCTCCCTTTTTCTTCTATCCTACATCTTAATTCAAAAAATCTGGTGTGGCGCACTCACACAACTTTCCTTGCCGATATGAAAATTGATCACACGTCGCTAGTGTTCCAGCGCATCTCAAGTCTACTATTCAAAGATTTGAGCCAGCTGGTGACAGGACAATAACGCTGGAGACACACGAGGTCTGCTATCTCTTCATAGTGAATCATTAAATAGAATCAACAGTTGCCAACAGTTTGCAATAATTGGATAATCACATCTTCTCGAATTTCGAGCTTATTTCTAATTTTAGGTGAAAATGTTACTGAACATTAATTGTAGAGATTCTCATGCTCAATCTTTTCCACTCGAAATTTTTTGTTTGAATTGTATCTGAAGCCTGATAATTGAGAATCTAAAATCACAATTGCATAGATGGGGCAGAGCTCCTGAAATTTTTACAAATAGGTACCGGTATGGGACTTGTGGCAGTTGATAGAGCTTATCGATGACTATTCTAGGTATAACTTTAATCAAAATCGTTGGAGCCGTTTTCGATAAAATCGCAAAAAACCCTGTTTTAGACAACATTTTCGCCATTTTAGCCACCATCTTGAATCGCAGTTAATCGAAATCGTTCTTGTCAGATCCTTATAGTCTAAGGACCTTAAGTTCCAAATTTCAACTCATTCCGTTAATTGAGAGATGAGATATCGTGTGCACAGACGCACATACACCCATACACACACACACACACACATACAGACCAATACCCAAAAACCATTTTTTCGGACTCAGGGGACCTAGAAACGTATAGAAATTTAGAAATTGCGGTACCTTAATTTTTTTCGGAAAGCAATCCTTTCCTTACCTTTGGTAATAGGGCAAGGAAAATAAAACGCTAAATTAAAACCCGAGAGAATGCTAATTTCTTCCACCAGAGCAGACATAATCTAGTAGGCAGCTGATGTCAAGCATTGAACAAACAGCTGAGACATGCGCGCTAAATACAAAAATGAAATGAGGAAAAATGCGAAGTGAGATTTAACACATGACTTAACTTATGTGCAAATAATTATTATTGCAATTACAATTTTACTATTGAAGTTAGTAAGCAGTAAAAACACCTCAGCGTTGAGACAAGGAAAACAGAATCATAAGTTATAGTTCTGGGGTAACCAAACACCTTTTTAAAAAGAAAACTTTATTTTCAAACACATAATTATAAAATATACATCGAAAAAGAGAGAAGTGCTCTCGGTGAAGTTTGGCAGTAGACTGACTAAAAGTACTATGATCGAGCATTACAATGGAATACAGCGTCAGCAATAATATTAGGTGTTACCAGATGTAACTCCTCCCCCCTAAGAGTGAAGCTGCCCTCAGCTTCAAAGAGATAAAAAACATATATTATATTTTAAGTATTATAAACTAAGTACATGGTAGTCTGGGCCATATTTGTTCTGGTTCATGCTGTACAGTATAATTTTCAACTTCAGATTTACAACACATTAAGTTACAACGTTTGTGCCAGATAAACAGCCGTTTGAGAAATATTATAACAATCAATAAAATTACAGTAAAAATAAGCAATAGAATAATACATAGGTTTCGATTATCGGTCAGAGGTAACTCATCTAGAACATCAAGTTTTTGAAAATTTATATTAGCAGCATGTACTTGATCAAAGTTGAAGTTGGATAGTCGTTTTTTTACTACAAATTCAGTTGGAAGTACAATTTCGTTTTCCCAAAATATATTTGGTTTGTAGTAACCAATCAGTGTTTCTGAGCTATTAATTTTCAACAATTGCGTTTTCTTATTAAGAAAAAGAGTAATATTCTTGTTCACATCAGTATTCAGAACCATACATGTACTAAAATTAAATAATATAAAACTATCAACTATTTCTACATATTTTATGAAAGAATCTCTGTCTTTCAAAACTACCTTACTACATCCGTCTAGATTCCTATCATTTAATAATTGCTCAATACATTTATCATTAAGTTCGCTTACTTCACTACAATAATAATCATCATAAATGAGTTCACAATTTCCAGAAAATAATTTGTCATTTTGAAGAACAAAAGAAGGATGTGCAATAGTTGTTAAAATTTCGTTACCGACAATGACAGGATAAGACAATAGAAAAAACGTTTCATAAACAGTTGACAATAGCGGTACGTCCACAAAATATTGTTACCGCCAATATAACTTCGGCAGTTTCCTTTTTATATCTGTCGGTAAGTTGGCTGTGTGTTTTGAATCAATCGCGCTCACCCATGGCCATCTAACATGCCACTGCCATCAGCCGCAATGATATCGCCAAGCCCATTGTAGATGGCACTGCTCTCTCTCTCGGCTTGTTTCACTCACTTCTACTTCGCCCGTTCCCGCTTCGACAAGATAGCTTGTTCTAATACGTGCACTAACGCTACCAATTTTTCCTCCCTGTGAAAGAACTTATAAATGTACGACCTCTTCGCTGCGACATGGGCCCATGTTTTCCCCCTAGCCAGTGCAAGTGATTTCTTATTACAATAACGTGCTACCGCCTACCCGAACGAGAAAACCGCTGTTACAGTCCACTGCGAACCCGCCATCCTTGTACGAGAAGCTTCTTAAAGGTAACGACTTTATTTTGAGCTACTAAGTAACGTGATTTGAAGCCCATTACATTGGCTCTAACACGATTCTGGTCCAACCGAGCCGCATGAAATTATTACGATCGACCTATGGATAAATCTTCAATTATTTTCGCATTCTTCGAATTTCTCAAGGTTGAGGTTAGATGAATCGAATCAGTAGCGTGCAAGCATCGACTATCGAAATATCGATCATTAACCGTCATCAATCATCGAGATATCGACTATCGACTATCGATTTTACTGAAACATCGACCTAGCCTCAAAATTTTGTTTACAAAATTATTTTTTGAACTGTTTTTGAATGTTTTTTCGCTGAAATGGCCGAGGTACTCTTGCTCAACAAGCTAAAACGCACTCAGCTGTCGCTTTGCGCTTTAGCCAACAAATATGAATTTGAAATACCGATAAAATTATGCGATTATTATTTGGACTTAAACAAAAAATTTGAAAAATCAGCTGATGATTTTAACAACCTACAATGTGATGAAATGCCTTTAGCTACTTTGACGGAATTCGATAACGTTCAAAAGGAATTTCAAGACACTTTTGATCAAATTAAATTAAAAGAAGAAGTAAATACCTGCACTCCTACTGAATCTAAAGCGTCAAATTTTATCAAGCCGCAATTGTCCATCCCAGTATTCTCTGGAGACATGGAGCAATGGGCTTCCTTTAAAAACGTATTTGAAGCGGCTGTACATAATTGCAAAGACTTTTCAAATGATGAAAAATACTATCTACTTGTATCCTATTTACGTGGAGACGCCTTGTGCTTAGTTCAAAACTTTGCTGACACTGAAAATGCATACAAGCTTGCCTTCGAAAGTTTGCATAACCGATATGACAACAAACGCTATCGAGCTTATGCCTTATACAGCAAAATCACAAACTTTCAGCCGAAGGGCAGTCTTGTTGAAGTACTTAGACATTTTGCCATTGAATTAGGCTCAGCTAAGCAATCACTATTTAATTTGAAATTGAACCATGCTGATTTCTTAATAACAATGATTTGCCTTCAGAAATTGCCTAACGCTGTAAGAGCCAAATTTGAGAATTCTTTGGGCCCTGACGACTTACCTGCTTTTGACCACCTGATGAAATTCATTTCCAACCAAGAAAAATCGCTGGAGGTAACCGCCATCAATGAGGTGAGCGAACAGTTATCTAGTGCTAGTTACACCGCTATACCAACCGCAAAAGTGAAGACTGAAGATCATTCACAAGTAGTAAAACCGCAATTTACTGAAAACAAAAGTGGCAGCAATCTGTGTGTACTATGCAACATTCCTCATCCATTGTACAAATGTGAGCGCTTTAGGAAGGAACCTATCAACAAACGAATGGATATTGTCAAGCAAAACCGCAGATGCTTCGGATGCCTCGGGTCCCACCTCAAAGCCAAATGCAATTCACTGTCCTCTTGTCGTGCATGTAAATCAATCCATCACCATACCCTGCTATGCAAAAATAATGAGAGTTCACAATCCTTTTTAATTGCTGAACGCCGACCAGATCGCTACCCTTCTGGCTCTCATAATAGGCCTACCATATCTAGTTACCAACCAGCTTCCACCTCTGGAGGTGCTAGCTGTCGCTCCCCGCCACCAGGATTTGAACCAATGTCAACACAGCGGTTTACCGATGACATACACTCATCACAATATGTAAGTAATTCATGTTGTACCGATTCGAGAATCCCGCAAAACACGGCCAGTCCCTCACGGTCTTCTTCGTCACCTTTTGGCACAGCGCCTGTGACCAATATCTCAACCCCAACCCGCAGTTCATCCACCGGCATGCCGGACACCTTCAGTGGCTGTGCACAAGTGAAAGCTGTACACGCTTCTGCTTTACTGGGCACCGCTATCGTTGCCGTTGTTGATCAATACAACCGATCACAATTACTACGTGCTGTATTGGATTGTGGCTCCATGAGATCGATTATCACTACCCGAGCTGCCCAGCAACTTGGTATCACCATCATGCCCGCACGCATTCAGATTAATGGTATCTCTGAACAAGCGACCGCTGTAAAAGGTACCACTCATTTGACACTGCTATCTCGACCGCAGTTTAACACCTTTCTCCAAACTGAAGCCCTTGTCTTAGAGCAAATAGCTGGTGACCTACCCGCTTTTCCAATCAGCAGTGAGCTCAAAACCTCACTTTCACATTTGGATCTCGCTGACCCTGGTTTTGACCAACCCAATAGGATAGACCTCTTGATTGGAGCTGACATTTATCCTAATGTATTTGTTTCTTCCGCCAATGCTATTATACCAGGAAATCCCGCTGCCTTCGCCACTATATTTGGCTATGTTCTGAGTGGAAAGCTAAATATTGAGGACTCGCCTGCTCCGCTTCATCAGATGCAACTTATCTGCACCATGTTTGCCCGCGAAGAACCGCTTGCTGAGGTCATGAACAAGTTTTGGGAGACTGAAGATGTCCAAATAAATGCGAAACTCTTATCACCTGAAGATGAACTCTGTGAACAGCTCTATGAGTCCACTACCTACCGCAATGATGAAGGCAGATATGTAGTCGCACTCCCCTTCAAGCCTAGCGCGCCTGTTCTTGTTTCAAACCGCAAGCAAGCTTATCGAAGTCACCTTGGATTATTAAAACGCTTGGAAAATTCTTCGGAACTAAAGAAGAAATATGACAACTTCATGACAGAATATCATGAGCTTGGCCATTTGGAACTTGCCAAATCCGCTTCTGACTATGTGATTCCACACCATGCAGTTTTTAAAAATAAGGACCCCACTCAGAAAATCAGGGTTATTCCAGTGCTTATTTAGCGCAACGCACATTGCAACAACTTGTCAAGGATGAAGGAGAAGCATTCCCTCTGGCAAGTAAAGTTTTAACAAGTCAAACTTATGTTGATGACCTGTTGGGAGGAAGTAACAATTTTTCTGAAGCACAAACGCTTATTTCTGAACTGATTGAGTTATTGTCGCTTGGCTCCTTTGAACTTCGGAAATGGAACTCTAATACTCCTGAATTGATCGCTAACTTGCCTGCAGAATTTTTGGAAAATCAAGATTGTATGTTTGATGACAACGCTACTGCAAAAGTTCTTGGAATTGTCTACAGCCCGCTCGCGGACAACTTTCGCTATTTCATTTCTCCTTTTAATGGGCAAATCACTAAAAGAACCGTTCTATCATTCATCGCTCGAGTCTACGACCCCCTGGGTGGCTCACTCCTCTCATAATGCTGTTCAAGCTATTCATGCGCACGCTGTGGTCTCAGCAATTAGCTTGGGACACTGAGGTTCCAGCCTCACTTCGAGCTCATTGGGAGCTGATTACCGCTGAAATTTCCTGTTTGGACAATGTTGTAATCCCGCGTTTACTCGCCTGTAACCGCTCTACTACCCGGCTGCTTGGATTCGCCGATGCCTCCGAAAAGGGGTTTGCTGCTTGTATATATATTCATGAAGAGACTGAAAATAGATATGTTAACTGCCGTCTCATAGCCGCCAAAAGTCATGTCGCCCCGCTGAAAACTATGACAATTCCACGCCTGGAATTGATGGGTTGTTTGCTGCTTGCTCGTTTACTATCCGCCATCTTACCTACGCTGTCCGAATATGATTTACAAGAAATTCGACTCTACACCGATTCCAAGACTGCCTTGGATTGGATCAACACACCCACATACAAATTGCAGATTTTTGTTGCCAACAGAGTACAGCAAATTACTCAGTTAACAAAACTTGAGTCATGGCATCACGTTACTTCTGCTAACAACTGTGCAGATATTGCTTCGAGAGGCTTGACTCCCGCTGAAATCGTCTCCTGCCATGATTGGTGGCACACTACCAATGCGTTTCGTTGTCTCGCCACTGACTTTCCCGTGTCCAATCATCTTGTTTCCAACATTGTACCTGAGATGAAAACTAACCGCTGTACATTCTCGCTACTGTTGAAGAACCAATTGAGAATCGTTTGTATACCGCTATAGAACGTGTATCCAAATTTGGAAAGCTATGTCGTATTTTTGTCTACATACTAAGATTTGTCAACCGCATCAAACCAGCCCGTTATGAATATCACTGCAAAATAGTCAAACAGATTGAAACCTGTGAAACGCCTGCCTCAATTGACACCACCGCCTGTGAAGCTGAAATAGCTAGAAAACTCATTGTTCATGTTGTGCAACGGGATAAATTTCAGAAGGAAATAACAGAGTTGAAAGCTGGAAAATGTCCTAAGCATCTACTAACGTTGCAACCGTACATTGATGATTACGATTTGATACGCTTATCTGGTCGTCTTGAGCACGCTCCGATTTCTAGTGAAGCTAGAAATCCATTATTGCTGCCGAAAAATGAGCATGTATCCTCACTCATCATTCGACACATACATCTTCAAAATTGTCATGCCGGTCCCCGCACCACACAAGCAGCTGTTTGCCAACAGTATTGGATAATCTCTGCCCGCAATCAAGTTCGCCGCATAATACATCAATGTGTCATTTGTAACCGCTTTTGCCGCACCAACCTACAGCAACGTATGGCCCCGCTACCTGCTGAACGAGTCACCGCCAATAGACCATTCAATTTAACTGGCTTGGACTTTGCTGGTCCTTTCTCATGCAAAACATCTTTATTGAAACGCACACAAACAACAAAAGGTTATCTGTGCATATTTGTATGTTTGACCACCAAAGCTACTCATCTAGAGTTCCTGTCCTCGATGTCTGTCAACAACTTCATCGCCGCTCTACACCGATTTATTGCCCGCAGAGGTGCGCCGCACACTCTGTTTTCAGACAACGCTAAGACTTTCACATCCGCCGCAAGAAAAATGTATGAGTTAGAAAAACTCTTGAAGACGATGCCCTCTGAAGTGAAGTGCTTTCTGTCTAACTACGGCATAAACTGGAAGTTCATTCCCCTTATGCTCCGCATCAAGGAGGCATATGGGAAGCCGCCGTCAAATCCGCCAAAACACTGCTACACCGCTGTATTGGGGACACAGCTCTTACATACGAAGAGTATGACACCATTTTCGTTAGAATTGAAAGTATTCTAAATAGTCGACCGCTTACAGAATTGTCCTCTGAACCTGCTGAAGCTGCCTCCGTGCTCACTCCGGGCACTTCCTAATTGGTAGACCTCTTACCGCACCACCGCAACCCATAGAGACGAAGGAACTATTGGTCGCACGCCGCTGGAGACTTACAAACCAAATGACCCAATATTTCTGGAATCGCTGGTCCAAGGAGTACCTATGCACCTTGATCAATCGCACAAAATGGAAAACCGCTGAAAGAAACTTGCAACTTAACGATTTGGTCATAATCAAATCTGTCAACACCTCTCCTCTCAGCTGGCCGTTAGGCAGGATTATTGCGCTACACCCTGGTAAAGATGGACTAGTACGTGTAGTCACTATCAAATGCGCATCTGGGAACATTGTTCGAGACATACGCAAAGTTCACCGCATCATTTGAAACCTTCTACAAGTTACCGCACACACCGCATGAAGACCGCCTCGCTCACATCCGTGAGGATTGTTATTGTCTACACCGCTGCTACTGTCTACACCGCCGTTCCTGTCTACACTGCTGTTTCTGTCTACACCGCTGCTCCTAGCTACACCACTGTTCCTGTCTGCGCCACCTTTCTGGTCATTTGTGCAACGCTCTCACTGTGTATTGTCACCGACCCGCTGGAGATTGTTTCCACCGCTATGAAAAACTGTTCGTTTTTGAGGGGGGGGTATGTTACCGCCAATATAACTTCGGCAGTTTCCTTTTTATATCTGTCGGTAAGTTGGCTGTGTGTTTTGAATCAATCGCGCTCACCCATGGCCATCTAACATGCCACTGCCATCAGCCGCAATGATATCGCCAAGCCCATTGTAGATGGCACTGCTCTCTCTCTCGGCTTGTTTCACTCACTTCTACTTCGCCCGTTCCCGCTTCGACAAGATAGCTTGTTCTAATACGTGCACTAACTCTACCAATTTTTCCTCCCTGTGAAAGAACTTATAAATGTACGACCTCTTCGCTGCGACATGGGCCCATGTTTTCCCCCTAGCCAGTGCAAGTGATTTCTTATTACAATAACGTGCTACCGCCTACCCGAACGAGAAAACCGCTGTTACAGTCCACTGCAAACCCGCCATCCTTGTACGAGAAGCTTCTTAAAGGTAACGACTTTATTTTGAGCTACTAAGTAACGTGATTTGTAGCCCATTACATTGGCTCTAACAAATATGAAATATGGTCTTTAAATATTCCACAATGTACTTTGCTTAGTTTCCATAACACACTAATTTTATTTGAAATAAAGCTGACATTTGAGTTTTTTTGTAGGAGAAAAAGATCATCATGAGAAATAATAGAAGAATGCAGTATTTTCAATTTACAAAATTCGAGACTAGTTACAATGTCAGATATTTTATTATTCAGAAGCAGGAGCGAGTCGAATAACAAAGAGGATTGCTGATTCATTTCCATTCGGTTGGATTCATTGAACAAAGAATTAAAGTAATTGCTGATTTTTAGATTATTCGCTCTGATTACTTTCATCTCATTATTGAATTCGTTAATTAATTTCTGATTTACAGAAAATTGCTTGTCTACATTGTTACTAAGATGATATTCATTAGATTGGACTGTCTGCAAAATTTTGTCATATCTTTCCTTATCATCAGCATCCATGTTCCCAGTGATCCACGAAATCGCGGATCCTAAACCATTAAAAAGACCTCTTTTCTGCCTATAATTAACTGATTGAATCTCATTCAATTTTATTCTTAGTGTATTTCAAATTCAATTTCATAATACTTAAGCGACTCTTATCAATATTATTCCTTTTAGCGAGAAAATCAACAAATGTTTCAATATTACTTAATTCTAAACGTAAATAACTAGTATTAATATTATGAACATAGGTAAAAGTTTCATTAATTATATGAGAATTCTGTATCTTGATTGGAGCAATACCAGATGTTCTGCTCAAATCTACCATCTTATAAGACGTTGCTGGGGCCAGCAACAGGAGAATTAGGGGCAGTACCATCACGTCCTGTAACAAATAAATCCTTTTTCTTACCCTTCACCGGTTTTTTAGGCCGTTTCATTCTGTTAGGGTGCAATTTAAAAGGGCGTTTTTGGATAGCTTTAGGATTCCTAGCTAATTGCTGTGTTGTATCGTAATTTACTTTGATGAATTTCGGTTTTGTTTTCTTATTAAATGTCGATTTTATGTGTGGCTCGTTTTCAATTTCAATATTCTTCTCACGATATACGTTCAATTTCTCAGTACGTTTTTGTTTTTCTTCTTCAATTTTATTCTTAATCATTTTATGCACTAGGTTGACTCTTTCAAGATACTGTTGGGACAGTTGTTCAGTTACTAATCTCTCTGTTATTCCGTTTACAAAAGGGTTATTCGATATTCCATATGTTATTTCCATAGGAGACATTTTCAAGGTAGAGTTTAGAGTATTATTGAAGGCAATTACCGCTAATTTCATATTAGTTTCAGTAGTGTTGGTTTTATTTTCAAGTTGAATGGCATTCAGAATTTCAATAAGTGTAGAATGAGTCCTTTCTACCTTGTCCTTCAAACCTTGCGAGTCTGGGTGTCCGGGAGTAACGTAATATGGTTCAATGCCATAAAGTCTCAGGAAATCACGTAGGCCTGCATTGTCAAATTCACGTCCGTTGTCCATTTGTACAATTTTGGGTATGGGGAAAGCAGAGAAATAGTCGTTTAAGCATTCTTGGATATCGACTTGGTTCAAACTTTTTATTGGATGGACCGTAAGCCGTTTGGAAAAACAGTCAGTCATCGTTAAAAACTTTATTTTGTCATATTGGAAGCAATCAATCTGTATTTTTTCGAACGGTGTTTCAGGAGTGGGTGTGATTTTATAGTCAACTCGAACGGGTCTCCTGTCATATTTAACCTTTAAGCAAACAGCACATTTATTAATGTAACCAGTCACATCCTGTAGCATTGATGGTCAGTAATATTTACGTCGTATTTGATTATAAGATTCATTGATACCACGGTGGAATGTTTTACCCTCATGATAATTAGAGATTACCTGTTTTTGTTCATAATTTTGTGTCACATCTAAGTTCATTCTTTTATACCGTTTAAGTTTGATCGAATCAAAAGTCTCTAGCAGTACGTTCTTGAAATTGTTAAAAATCCGTTCATACTCATCGTATAGGGCTCCGGCACGCGAGCAGAAAACTCCATACTTTGTATTCGGTTTCAAATACTCTATACATTTGTCCTTCATGTCATCGTAATCATTAGCATTCCTAAAATAAATAATCAATCTATTTTTATCAAAAATCTTAATCAAGCGAGGGGGTTGGTCACCTCGTTCAAGTACTAATTGGTTATGTTCTACATTCAGAATCATATCGTCATCAGCAATAGTTACTTGCTCGTTTGAACTCTCTTGAGAGTGTATTGTGGCTAAACTGTTATTATCATCTTCACGTTCATTACCATTTTCATTATTATTTACAACATTTTCATAATCAATATCACGCACAATGTTTTCATTAGCATCATTGTCGTCATTTCTATTATCAATACGTATAATATCATCATTATCAGTTCCTACGGCGGGTTATCTATTTGTTGGAGAATTTCATCAAGGGAACTAACGTCTATGGAGGGAGCTTCAGTACGAGTATTGAATCGCAGCAATTCGTCCACGTTAATATCATCGAATTCATGATCAGGGTCGTGAGCACTATTATCAAAACCGTGAAAGCCATCTTCTAGACCAGTTTCGTGGGGGTCAGTAGCAATATTCGCAAACCCGCGAAAGCCATCTTCAAAATCTAAAAAATCATCTTCCTCATTTTCCATCATGTGAACATTATTAGGACGAGACAGAGCGTCCGCTACGTAATTGGTCTTCCCATTTATGTAAATAATATCAAAATCAAATTCCTCTAATAATAGTTTCCATCTAATGAGTTTCGAGTTTGGTTCTTTGATGCTATGAAGCCACTGGAGAGGCTTGTGATCAGTTTGAATGAGAAACTTCCGTCCGTATAAATAAGGTCTGAAATATTTACAGCACCAGACAATAGCCAATAACTCTTTTTCTATGGTGGAGAGATTGATCTCATGATTATTCAAAGTTCGCGAAGCATACGCTACTGGTAGATCTTTTCCTTCAAAAACTTGGGATAATACCCCTCCTATAGCATAATTGCTCGCGTCAGTCGTGACAATGAACTGTTTAGAGAAATCAGGGAGTTGTAATATTGGACTGTTCTGTAACATTGTTTTCAATTTCTCAAATGCATTTACATATTCTGTATTATTAATATCGATCTTTACATCCTTTTTCAATGCCTGAGTCAGAGGTTTTGCGATTTTTGCATAGTTCTGTATCATTTTCCTATAGTAGCCTGTTAACCCTAAGAATTGTTTGATTTGTTTTTCGGTTTTAGGTATTTTAAAATCCTTTATGGCCTGCAATTTGGCTGGGTTGGGTTGAATACCGCGTTCTGAAACAATGTGGCCAAGGTATAACAATTCTCTTTTGAAAAATTCGGTTTTGTCAAGCTGTATTTTGAGATTGTGATTTTGTAGTTTCTTGAAAACAGATTTCAAATGTTTCAAATGTTCTTCTAAATTGTCAGAGAATACTATTATATCATCCATATATACTAATACATTCGGCATTTTAGCAAACAATATATTCATATTTCTTTGAAAGAATGGGGGTGCATTTTTCAGCCCGAAAGGGAGCCTAAGAAACTCGTAGTGACCATCTTCCGTTGAAAAAGCAGTTTTAGGAACAGATTCTGGGTCCATTTCGATTTGATGGAAACCTGAGTACAAATCTATTGTGGAGAAATAAGTGGCTCTCCCAATTTTACCGAAAAGATCTTCAATGTTTGGTAAAGGATATTTATCAGCTATCGTCTTGTCATTAAGTTTCCTGTAGTCTATCACCATTCTTATTTTCTTTTTTCCTGAAGCATCTAGTTTTTTTGGAACAACCCATATTGGGGAATTGTATGGAGAGTTGGAGGGTTGAATGATTTTATTTTGCAGCAGTTTATCAATTTCGATTTGTACGTCTTTCTTGAATATTTGGGGGTACCTATAGTTTTGTGTGTACACAGGATTGTCATCTACAGTATTGATCTTATGTTTTAATAAGTTTGTTGAACCAAGAGGAATATTATCAAGCTTTATTATCGCAGGGAATTTGATAATTAAATCGTATATCTCTCTTTTTTCTTCGTCATTCATGTGGTCAGTTCGTAAAGTTTCATGGATCAATTTCTTTATCAATGCAAAATTTTCAGGACGTGTGGTCATTGAGTCATTATGCGAGTCAAGAATCGTTTCTACTTCCTCAATTTCCATGGGTTCAGGACTGATGGTCATGAGTTCATGAGAGAAAGCTATACAAGTACATTCACCATTAACAATATCAACTATACCTTCTTCAATACAATAGTTAGAATTATTTATAGGTTTAAGTAATCCCTGTCCTACAGTGGGAATAGACCTAACTGGGATAGTTATTACATTAAATCCAGGTTTCAATTCAATGTGTTTTCTACTAGAATTAATTACAGATAATAACGGTTTTGATACATTGCCATAATCTAACGTATTAGTCTCATAATTTACATGGGCTTTGAGTTGTTGCATAGTTTCATTACCTAAAAGAATATCGTACCTGTCGGAAAAATCATATATATACATCTTAATTCTAGAAAGATTCGGAAATAACGTGGATGGACCAAAAAATATATACTCATGTCCACCACTTGTACCAGCCGGGGTTTTTACAACAAATTTTTCCTTATATCTAGTTACAGTTGGCGGTATTGCAGGATGTACATAATTCATCATCGATCCAGTGTTAACAAGCCATTTTCTGTTTACATCATCGACAAAATAGGGTAGCGATTTATCAATAATATTCAATTCAAGCTCTATGGGGGGGTTTCCGCCGGATTGGGGCCACACCCTAAAAAATGATCTGCCATTTCATTCACAGCTGATGTTAGATTGTTGAGTTGCGATTGCAACAATTGAATACGAGTCGATGCATTTACTTGATTGATATCATCATTTGATTCATCGAGATAGTGAAGATCCTGGAAAGGATTGGTTCTTGCCGAATTGTTAGCATTTCTATTAGTAGAAGCAGTACGCATGGAGACAGTATTCTGCGAGTCCCAGTTGTGAGACTGTTGAATGTTTCGTGCTCCGTTTGAAAAGTTACGAGAATTGTTATTGAAAGATTTCGGTTGGAAATTTTGAAATTGCGACTGCTGAAAAGTAGAGGTAGAGGGAACTACACTTTGTTGGAAATTAGAATGTTGAGGCTGTTGAAAATGGATTTGATGAGGGTGTTGGAACCGATTCTGATTGAAGTGTTGCTGGCGGAAATTCCGAGGAGAGAATTGTCGGAATTGATTGAACACTGGTTGCGGTTGAAAGAAATTCCGCGGTTGGAACTGAGAATTGATTTGCTTTTCACTCACTGCACTTTTGTCACTTACGGGCTCTGCACATTTTAATTGTTTCAAAACAATGCTACAATCACTGCGCAGGGTATCGCGGGCGTCGTCCAAGTTCTTGAGTTTGTATACCTGAAGATGAGCTCCGAGTGTTGGATGAACACCGTGAATGAGCGTGCGGACAAGAGTTGTATCGAGTTGTTCGAGAAGATTTTTCAGGAGATCCCCGGTTACACCATCAAGCTTATAGCGGGTCACCACTCTGGTGCGTTTTTCACTGAGTCTTTGTAGGAAGTCGAGGGGGTGTTCGTATTGGAATGATTTCATTACAGCAATTTCGGCTATTAGGTCAGGGACCGTGCGTTTATCAGAGAAGCTTTTCGTTAAAAGTTCAATAAGTTCAGCTAAGTTGGAACACTCGCAATTTTGTACAACATCATCTGCAGCACCTTCCAAACTGTGGAGGGCGGCAGTAAATAACAGCCAATGATTTTCTTCGCGTTGTGATTGTTCAATTTTATCGTTACAATACAGATTGAAAATGTCTTGGAGAGATTTGATAAATTTTGGAATTTTATTGGAAGTTCCATCGAATTTTGGAATATAGTCCAGCAAATATTTCGGGATAGATTTGGTTGACATGATCACAGGGTCTAATTTTGACGGTCGAATGAGTGTAGAAGATGAAGTGAAGAAAATGTTCGCATCTGTACTTACAGTTGATGGTAGTTTTACTTCCGTCTCAAATTTGTGGAAGGAGTCTTCGTTGTCTGTCAGGTTGAACTTCGAAGGTCGCAGGTGTGGTACGGTACGCAGAGAACTTGTCTTGAAGGGTTCACCTCACTCACTGGTTTTCCGGATTTTTCACGAAGTCGAAATTAAAGATCGCGAATCGAAAAAAACTTGTTGTTAAATGAACAACCTCGAAAAAACGTAAGGAAGGTAGTTCGGGCGCCAGTTATAGTTCTGGGGTAACCAAACACCTTTTTAAAAAGAAAACTTTATTTTCAAACACATAATTATAAAATATACATCGAAAAAGAGAGAAGTGCTCTCGGTGAAGTTTGGCAGTAGACTGACTAAAAGTACTATGATCGAGCATTACAATGGAATACAGCGTCAGCAATAATATTAGGACGGTGTTACCAGATGTAACTATAGACAATGCAGAGTGTATTAAAATAAGTACAGCTACGATGATCGAGTTAATCGCAATTAATAGATTATCTTTAGATTTTAAGCATTATGATATAATGCTTTCCGGAATCAAGCGCGCAGAAAATCTATTAATTCAATTTTTATTTCAGCAAAATAAGTTTTGAAATTTTTGAATTCCCATTTTTTTTATTTTTACTTTTTTCCATGACTATTTGAAATCTTTGTATTTCTTGAATTCGGTACTATTTTTGTTATCTGTATTGTTTCTTTTTGCATGAGTATTTTTATCTTTCATTTGTATTATTTTTCTATCATTTTCATTTGTAAGATTTTTATTGTAAAGGAGACATATTTGGGGAAACCCGTTGTCTCCATTGTGAATAAATAAATAAATAAATAAATTATAAAAGTTGCTAAAATTTTTGAGGTTATTATTTACTGGATTCCTAATTTGAGAGATTTCAAATACAATATTTTTATCAGACAAACTATAACAATATTAAATAATATAATAATGATGATATTATTCAAACATAGAAAATAGAGATGGTAAAACAATGACATAAGTAATCATTATGATCATTGCTCCATTGCGGGAAATATTATTAATTATTATCAATCGTATGTAATTCAAATTAAAAGCTGCTTTGATTAATCAAAACTAGCTTTTAAAGTTCATAATTTGAATGTACACAACTTGTAATTTAAAAACAAAAAAGTTACAATATTATATGTTTTAGAAGTATTGGAACATGCTACCTAATGAAGTGAGTAGAAACCAAACCATCAAATAGAATAATACTCAATGAAACAGAGTTTATAAGTGTATGACTTGGAAAAGGCGCATGCATTCTAAATGCAGATACTTGCTACGGTAATTTACTGAATGTAATGATCTAAAAGTAAAAAGTACTTGAGGCTCAACTCTTGAGTAATGATTGAAGTGCTTCTTAAGTATTGCTGAATATTGAGTACGGTACCTACTATTAGTATGATGTAAGAGTTGGATCGAGTGGTTATTTAAAATTGATATGAGAGTAAAGTTAAATGCATTGAACTATAAGCTTACATCGACCTAAAAAGTTCAACTATAGGCTAAATTATCGATGAAGACCTAAGTATATATAAGTACCGTGGGTCTTCAGAAAACTATTTGAAAGCATTGTGAATAAATGACCGAAAGAAAAGATGGATGGAAAAAGAAAAGGAGTATCTAATTTTAAATGGGTCAACTTGTAATCAATATCATAGAAACTGATAAAGTAATGAATTTGAGTTCAAGAAACTAAAATAGAATATTACATCCTCTTTGTCAAGATTATTAATTCACTTGAAATAGTTTAAGTTCCATTATTGGATTCTACCAGATGAGTTGATATACACTAAATACCGGTATATATCTTATTGCATTGAATATTCATAAATTCACAAATATATTATTGATATTTTATCAATTGGAACTGATAACTTAGAAACTGATGACTTTAACTTTTTTACTCTGAAATTCGATTATATCTATTGAAATACATAACACAAATGGTTTTTTGAAGACAATGAATTAATAATATATTGGGAATAACAAAAAAATAATTGTTAATTCATAGGTCATAAATTCACAAATATTTATTGATATTTTATCAATTGGGACTAATAACTTAGAAACTGATGACTTCAACTTTTTTACTCTGAAATTCGATTATATTTATTCAAATACATAACACAAATTGTGTTTTGAAGACAATGAATAAATAATATATTGGGAATAACAAAAAAATAATTGTTAATTCATAGGTCTTCATAGGTCAAATTTGAATTTGAAAAAAATTGAATTTGAAAAAATTTGAAAATTTGAGGTCAGATGGCACAATCCTTTTAAAAGGTTGTCATATTTTGGTAAATGAGTTCTTGTAGCAACGTTAAAATATATTGATCATTGATGAGCAAGACTGGGAAGCTGTTGACCTTCTTTCTCCTGAGGACAGTGACCTTGAGGTCTGACCTTTATTCACTCTTCTGCAGCCTAGTGTCTCATACCGAAGAGGATAATACCTTAATACATTCTATTTTCTGAGCTCATACACATCTGTATTCCATATAGATGCACGTTAAATTAATGGTATTCACCCAAGAATAGTGTACAGACTATAGGCTACATTATGGCTATATACCATCCTTGATATTCACCTACACTAAATAATTGTCAGCATTCCTTTCATCTGAATAGTAAAAAAGTAAATTCGTATGGCTTTTGTTGGTGGGGAGTCCCTTGCGGGAAGGTCCCACCGCCTGAATATATAATTTAAGCCGTCAATGGGCCTTACGACTGTCATACTTCAGCCGGGACCGACAGTTTAACGTGCCCATCCGATAACACTGAATAGTTAATGCTTCTCATTCGACCAATGCTAACAGTATTATTAACTGTATCTCACTGTGGGTGCACTATTAATGTAGTTGAATTTGATCCTGGGTTCATTGTAACGTATACACTTCATAAAGCATATTAAAAAAAAAAACATTTTCATTACCTACACAAAATCCTATGATATTAAGCGAGCAATTTCTGTATATCTGTTTATATTTTTATATCTGGTTATTTATGTTCAACGGATCTCGAAGACGGCTCTAACGATTTTAGATTCTAACGATTCGCTCTGCAATGATTACTGGCCTCTCTCTCTCTCTTAAGGGCAAGTTGTTCATCCCCAGGTAGAGAACCTCATGATCAAACTCATCATCATATGGCGATTGGACTTCTTGAATATTTCCACCTGATTTGAAGTTGACTGTCACCTGAAAAGATAATTTACATTTAATTTATCGAAGTAAAATTGCTCATACAGAATCCAAGTCTGAAGCACTTGCAGGTCTATCTCAACTTAAGCGAATTTATCTCAAGCTGCCCTTGGAGATAAGGCAGTGCAAGATACGATCAAGGTTTTTGAGAGATGTCAAGAGATTTGTAATGAAATGTGAGAATATAGATACTTTTTTTTAGAATTCTCATGTAGACTTGTATATAATAATATTGTACAATATACTTCGAAGCTAAAATTGCTAAATCATCGATAGTGTTATGTAATATGTGTCACTTCATATGCGACTGTCGGCCTCAATAACTACATTTTAGCGCTATAGTTTTGTAATCAATTTTATATCACCATCTCAAACAGGTTTAGTACCTCGAGATGCAAATACTAAATTGGCATTGCATTTTATTTTATAATAGTATTTACTCATGTTGTAAAATTTGTATTGCTTTTATTATGTATTTTCTAAGATGTTGTAATTTTATATTTCTGCCAATAAAACATTTTCATTTTCACGAAATTTGGAATATGGTAAGTTTATTATATATAGAAATTCGATTGCACTAGGTCTCATAATTGGGAAAACTCGCTGAACGACATTAAAAGGATAATTCATCCTTGGCTGAAACAGCTGAGACTTTCGTCGTCTATGGATAGTTACAATAATTGAGCGAGTAATTCTGTGGAAAATCAAAATATCGCATCCCCGAAATTCATAACTGACGTATAGCCAGCTGTAAAATAGCCTATAAACACGATCATTTTAGAGAACTGTGTTCTGTTCATCAATAAATAAAAATAACGAGCGAAGCTCGGTGCCCCGATATCTATATCTATATAATATTATATAAAAGCGAAATGGCACTCACTCACTGACTGACTGACTGACTCACTCACTCACTCACTCGCAGAACTAAAAATCTACCGGACCAAAAACATTCAAATTTGGTAGGTATGTTCAGTTGGCCCTTTAGAGGCGTACTAAGAAATCTTTTGGTGATATTTTAACTCTAAGGGTGGTTTTTAAGGGTTTAAAGTTCGTCTTTTAGCATGTATATTCTTCTTATTCCAATATCTTAAAATTATAATTGAAATGTCCATACCATATGTTAATATAGAACTATAATCTAGAGAGAGTACCTCTTCGAAACAGCTGTTCTGGTAACAAAATTAAAAATTTTGTCAGGTTGGCATCAAGTTGAGTTGACTTTGTTAGGTTGGCACCAAATTGAAGATTGAAATGAATATTTATTCAG
The DNA here is from genome assembly GCF_014356525.2 of Nilaparvata lugens. Classification (NCBI taxonomy): domain Eukaryota; kingdom Metazoa; phylum Arthropoda; class Insecta; order Hemiptera; family Delphacidae; genus Nilaparvata; species Nilaparvata lugens. The sequence goes on from NC_052509.1 coordinate 59,576,678, forward strand.
GACCTCCTAAATACCAATTTATCCAGTACCTCCTAAATACCTATTTAGGAGGTCCTGATTTATCGCGGAAAAATTGATTGGGTACTGCTACTTCAATCAGAGCTATTCCTGGGAATATATTATATTACTAGCCGTCTGGCTCGCATCGCTCGCCATATCCGTTCAGCCAGACGTTTAGTCTGGACCCCCGACTGGATCGTCCTAACATATTATAAAAATATGACATAACATTTCAAATTTGGTAGGTGTGTTCAGTTGGCCCTTTAGAGGCGCAATAAGAACGGATTTGGAAAAATTTCCAAAGATACGCCCAAAATCTGCGTTTTTAGCGTTTTCTCAGCTTTATCGAGAACAAATAAACAGAAAATGTTCAAATTTACTACAGAAGCTCAGCTGGGGTGCAATAATGTTGTGTTAGAAGGAATTTGAAATAACGTCAAAGATACGCCCAAAATTAGCGTTTTCCCAGCTTTTCTGCATTTACTCACCTTTTTCAATTATTGATGGAAATATATTTAAAATAATTCAGTACACAGGTTTAAGCTGAGGTGGGAGAATTTTGTTCGCCAAAGATACGCCGATATAGTAACAGGTGTTTTTCGAGATCAAATTGACATAATACGTTCAAATTCGGTACAGAAGTTCCGCTGAGGTCTACTTGCAGGCGAGCGAAGCGAGCCCGCTGATCTTATTTTTGGACAATCCAGTCGGGGGTCCAGAATTCGGTACAGAGGTTCCGCTGAGGTCTACATGCAGGCGAGCGAAGCGAGCCCGCTGATCTCATTTTTGGACGATTGAGTGGGTGTATAAAATCTTATATTATTTTTATAATACTTCTTGCGGAAAAGAGGAACAGGCTGCTTGCTTGAGCCCAAGACTGTTTTTTTTTTTTAATAATAACTGTATAATTGGAAGAGAATATTAGATCAAAAAATTTAGATTTCTCACCAGAAGTGGTCCTAGGATTAATTTCTAGGTGGGCTATGTGTCTAGGATTTTTGCAAAATGTTTAAAAAAATAAATATGTGCATTTACTAAATATGTACATTTTAGTAAATATTTTAGTCTAAGAAATGGTAAGCGGTTACAAAAAATAAGCCACTAAACAAAAACCTTAAAAATTTGGTGGGTTTTACTCTATAGGTGTTTGCGCTATCAACTCATCTTTGTTCTTCTCAATACTATCGTTCTAATAAAAAATATTTTTTACAGTTATCTGAATAAAAAAAATAGAAATGACTGGTCAATTCAGTACTGTACACTTTCGCCCGGATTGATAAGTGATAGCTGATTTATTAAAATTTCCAGCCAGATGAAGCCTTGTTCTTCAAAAAAATTACTGGATATTTTAGGCCTCGCCTTCTAGCAATTGGTCAAAGTACTACAATAGAGTAAAGATGCTGTTTAATATCCTATTTGTTTGCAAAAATAGGAAATCACGGTCACTGAGAATCGTTCCTTAATGAAATAAAAACACACATTTATCCTCACTATTTATTTGTCTCTGATAATAATTTCAATTTTGTTTCTAAGACAAATTTATTTGACTCTGATACTACGCACTCAAATATTTTGTTTTTGCCGCTTTTAAATGTAGATTTATCGAGAAGTGAAATTAATCGAAAAATTCTATCGATATCATAGTATATCGATTATCGATTACACGTTAAAAGAAAACTTTTAGGTTATGTTATGTTGTGACATCAGAATCTGACATGACATGAATAATGTTCTGCCAGTAAAAAGTTATTTATTTTTAATTAATATTGTTTGAATTCTATTTTTAACTATATTTTTAGATTTTGAAATAGTTTTCAGTTTTTAATAGTGCCATCACCAATCCAACATGGAAAAAGAAGAAGACAAATCCTATGATAAAAACATTCCAAAAACTGCTAAAGACGCTGTGCTAGTTGTTAGCGATAAACTGCCGTCAAATACTGACATAGTGAGAGGTAAAAATTTAAATTGTTGTTTGAATAATTGGCTACTGACTCCTTAAAAATTTATAGTTTTATATTTCACCATGTTTTTTTATCAGTGTTCACTTTAATGCTTTTTATTTCGAGGATAGACCTATCGTTACAGTTTTAATTGAGTTTAATTTCAAAAGTTCTTTATTGAACCAGTTTTTATTGATATTATATTCATATAAATATAATATCAGTAATCTGAATTGAGCCAATTTAGCAAGCTCCTACTTTTCACTTGAGGCAAGAGCTAGAGTCTTTGTCCGTTTGTAGGTATGTTTATTTTATGTTTGATGACCAACAAAATTGACTTACTCCTTTGACATTTTTGAGGATATAACAGGATAACATTTGCATTTTTTCTTTATCAAAAATCAACTATCAAAGCAATTAATAACTCTACAAAAATTGAACTATTCCTGTTAACTTTCCAGTGCTTTCATTAGAACAGCTCATAGAATATCAGGGGTATTTTCAGTCCGGAGGCCGGGGGACTAACCAGTTATTAAATGAGGAGGCCTATAGCAAATTTCCACTTATGACTTGAGACTCAAAGGGCTCTTCTAGTTTAGCTATTTGCAAGTACAACTAATTAGATGGTAGGCCTACTAATAAGCTTACACTGTTATACTTTACTCACTATGGTCATACAGAAACAATAGCTTGATTTATTGTTTTACGCCATTGTTTCTCTATGCTATGGCAAAAACAATTAATTAAAATTTTAGTAATTTGAATAGCCAAAACTATTTATGAATAGAACTCCTGCTCTTTTTTAGAGAAATATCTTCAAGATTATTGAATCTACAACCTTGTTGCTTATCTCTGCTATCTACGATTGAAAAAAGGCAGTAAATGAAATAAAGGCAGTCATTCTATTCTATTGAAATAAAAATACTATTTTTTATTTTCTAGGATATGATTGGAATGAAGGAGTGGACTATAGCAAACTTCTGCAGATGTACAAATATTGCGGTTTCCAAGCGACCCATTTTGGTTTTGCGGTTGATGAAATTAAAAAAATGGTAAGTATTAATAACTATCAAATATAATATCATAAAATAACCTATTTTAATGTTTATTCAAGATACAGTAGTATTGAATGTCATAAGCTTAAAAATTTTTAATATGATGAGCTTTGCCATTTGAACTTATCTAATCAGATTTTTTCTATTTTTTATCAATTAGAACATGACATAAAAATAATCATACATTCATGTCATAAATTACCACTTGATCACTATTTCTCTACTTTTGATCAACTATCTGTAGTTTATTCAGGTCTATTTATTATATGTGTAATTTTTTCAAGTACCGTTAGAATATTCCACATTTTAAAGTATGAGAATCGTTGAAAATTATCAAGTGAGAGATGTTTTGAAGTATGATTGAGGAATACAGTATAAAAAAACTTGGAAAACGTTAATATACTTGATGTGTTTCACCAGGAAGTTTTCTTAAGAGCTTATTAAATCGAACTCATATTCCAATCAAATAATTACAGCGTAATTATAATTATTCAAAATAATTATAATTATTTATTATAATTATTTATTATAATTTATTTCGTAATTATAATTCAAATAATTCAAAATCAATTCTCACTATACCTGTTGAAGGAGGTTCACCTGAAGCAATACAAGGAAATATGTGTTCATCACTTTCTATAGTTGAAACATTCTCAAATATTGTATTGTTAAATCTTTGTCCATTTCTCCAAATAATTTTCATTTTTTCCACCGAAAGTAACTTGAATTTGTGTTTGTTTATGAGAGTTTTCCAAGCTATTCTTTTTCCTAGCGGCTCCTGTATGTTTCCTTTTTCCTGGTTTATTTCAAAATCTAGTCCTTGATAACTGAAGTGATGTTTCGTTTTCTTAACTGTGAAAAAAATAAAATTTCTCAGCATTGGTTGGATTTTTTGATATTTTCTCAACTGACTGCTCAGTATTTTCTTTCCCCTCTTCGTTTGTGACGTCTCTTCCTTCATCCTATTCGCCGCGCTTTTCTTCCTCTTCGTTTCCTGTGAAAACACGATGCTTCGTTTTGTCACTCGAATTCTGGAGTAATTCATCTTCAAATCCCAAAAGATTGTGAGCGATCAACTGTTTCTCCTCTGCAGTTAACAAGGCAGACTTGTAGGGGCCTTCCTGATATTGATGTTTAGTCATGGTCAGGAACCGTATCTGCTTTGTGATACTATTGAAATGTGCTCCTAGTTGTTGCTTACCAATGTTCCTTCGACCAGCCTCTGCGAGAACCCATTTCTCTGCATATTTGAACACTTCCAACTCCGACTTCAAGTTTAATGATTCTAACTGCAATATTGTTTCTAAGGTGTGGATATCAGCTGAAAGAAACTTTTCACTTTCCATTATTTCTCTCGTTCTGTCTTGAAAAATCAGGTAGCAAATTGTTTCAATGTCTGGAATGTTATTGAACCGTGAAAATGCATACACCCCTATTACTTCTGTAACTGAGATATTGTTTTTTATGTATTGAACACACGTTGTCATCAGGTCGGGATCCACATACTTCCATGAAGCCAAATACACTGAACATGCATGAAGACTTGAAGTGAAATGCACACTACCTGTGTAGAAAAATTGTTTCATAACATTGAATTCAACTTGTTCAACGTCCTCTACTAGAAAAGTCACAACATTCTTGGGGTCATCGTACAGCATGGCTCGAAAAACTAGACTAGAAATCGCGAAAAACAGTTTTCGCCCCACTTGGATGTAATGAGCTGGTTTACGTGCGTCATATGGAGGCCGAAAGTGATTGTTTTCTGGCCAGGCCGGTAAAATTTTTACGGCCCTAGGGCTGTAAAATAACCTTGAAGTCAGCTGATCCTGATTTGATGTGAACGTGTTTACAAAATAGTTTATGAAACGGAATAAGTTTATGCTTCTAGAATTGAATAAAGTATTTTGCAATAAGATACTATCATTTTATTTGGATGAATGAAATACAAATGAAATATTATAAACTATTCAAATCCAATTTTCAGAGTATAATAGAATCTAACCTCAAACCTCCTAGTACTGCGTTTATCACGGAACATAGTGGATAAACGGAATCATTTTATGCTTCTAGAAGTCAATAAAGTATTCTGCAATAATATACTATCATTCTATTTGGATGAATAAAATACAGATAAGATATATATTATTATAAACTATTCAAATAATTCGATTTTCAGAGTAGGATAGAACTTCTAACCTAAACTTCCATTGACATTCAGATTGGCCAAATTTCAAGTGTGCTAAAACAGCTGATCAAAAACTTTTCATTATTTGTGTTTATCATTCAATAATTAAAACATTTATAATAATATCATCTTATTGTCATTAGGAAGAATAAAAAGTTTAAACTCAACCTCTTACATAATTGAACATAATCTTTTAGGTTATTTAGACAAATCAGAATAAAAAATAAAAATACTTGGACAATTTCCTGATATTCAAATTACCTCAGATTTGCTAGAGCTATGACCTTCCACTTTTGCTTTCGGAAGTGCTTATAATAGACAATAAATTATTTTCATATATATATTGTTTATTTTTCTGTGTGGCGAAAAATAACGTTCTCACCATGGGCAAAAATGTTATTCCGGCTCTCAATCTTTTCTAGTCCTCGGCCTACGGCCTCGGGACTTGAAAACCGATTTCGAGCCAGAAAAGTCTCATTTTCGGCCCTAGGTGAGAAATATACTATTATATCCTCTGATTCTACACTTGTCTTTTCCAACTATAAACTCACAATCACTCAAATCGTTGTTGAAACAAAACTCGAACTTACCTTTCAATGGTGGGGGAGTGGAATTCATTATTGCAAAGTTCAGTTAGTTTTAAAAAGTTTACACACTAAACGATGATAATGATTTGAATCTCAGCGTATGAAAAAAACTGCTTGATGATTAACTCTGTTCAATACAAAGTCATTGAAGCTGGTCTCCTACTCTTTTAAATAAATTTATATGAAAAGATCTTATATCGAATCAATTCAAAGTAAATAACGTAAATAGATAAATAATATCTCAGTTACAGAAGTGATAGAGGTGTATGAATTTTCACGGTTCAATAACGTAAATAAAGTAAATAGAGTAGAAAACTCTCGAATAACTCCGAACAACAAAGATATCACTGCAGAAGACGTTATGATTATAAGACAAATGTTGACTATCTACTGATTGATTGAGGTAACTGTCTCAAGTACCGTACAACAGAAAAGATTAGATTGTAAAGTTAGTCATAATCGTAACTCACCTCTTTCCAAATTTTATACTCTTTTATTACCAAGTGTTTAAATCAAATTATAGTTGTTTACTTGATATTTACATTTGTAATAATTTTAAGTAAATTATATTTCAACTAATTAGGCTAATTAGTTTTGGGCTAAGTGGAAGAGGGGGTTATTCTTCCCCTTCACAACGTTTCTAATGCTTATACAGTGTGACTTCATCTATCTATCTGACTTTAGATGGAAATTACTGAGATATTGCAATTATTCAAATAATACTTATCTGACTTTAGTTTTTTCACTTAGTTAATATAAAATTATTTTTGGAAATTGATTCAAAATTCAAGATTAGTTTATTGTCAGAACGTTAAAAACAATAATGCAAGACATCGTCAAAAAATATACAAGCAATCATAAATTTAACAATCTATAACAGGTCATAAAATTACATCACATTATTAAGTATTTCAAACTGTAAGGATAGCAGTCAATTAAAACAAATTCAACATCAACATCAGGTCATAAAAATTACAAAATACATCACATTTTTATACATATCAAGTTATTCATACTGTAAGGACAATTAAAATATTTTTCACACAAATTTTGAACTTTTGATGTTCATTATTTGAAAATTGGCTCCGTTTTTGGAGCTATTGCACCCATAGCACGACTCTAAAAACAGGACCACATATTATGCTGAACACCAGTTTATTTCCTTTGATTCCGCACTTTTGCTTTTCAATTACAAACTCTCAGCTACTCAAATCGTTGAGCAGACAAAGCTCAAGTTTGTTCTTATAGCTGGAACACCAACTTACATGGTGGAGTTGCAAAAGTTGTTTCAAGATTGAGACCCGGTTGCACAAAAGCCGGTAAAATTTTAACCGTGATTAATTCCATGAGAACCAATCAGAGAAGGCCTTTTTGATAAGTCGGCTTCTCTAATTAGTTCTCGTGGAAGTAATCACGGTTAAAATTTGACCGGCTTTTGTGCAACCGGGTCTCAATCTTGAAGCTACTTTTGTCACTCCGTTCAGCAGTTGACTCCGATAAACTGTTGTTCAGCATATGAGTGTGTTGAACGTAATGTATGTATTGAAATTGTACTGCACATACTGTTCTACTTGAGTACTCCACCATCGAATTACTTACATTGAATGTAGAAGTCTGAAGCTTGCAGCTATCTCCACCATGTTTCCACTCCTAGAGATGGCGAAACGGGATTCGTCATATTTGCCAATTGAGTTAATAATTATGAACTACTGTATCTCATTCACTAGACCCATTGAATCATCATTAACTATCACTTAACTATCACTTAACCTAATTAACTATCACGTACCCATCACTTAACTATATGCACGATATTATTTATTTATAATTTTTACAAAGAAGCACTGATCGGGAGAGAAAAACTAAGGATACTCCTTGTACTATTCCTCTCCCAAATTTAAATTAAATTTTAAAAGTCTGAAATAGGGTTATGATCTCATTTTATATTATAATATAAAATAGTTTATCGTATATTATAGAGTTAACGGACTAAAACATATTAGAAGTTGCTAAAGAACAAGTTCTTAACTTTAATAAATTTAAACCCTATCAAAAAACAATCATACTCTATTTTATGGTATTGTTGTATTCTATCCACTATCGTACCATATCCTATTGTATACTTTCATAGTTTCGAATCGTACCATACTTTATTACTCTAGAAATAAAAATCAAAAACTGAGTATCATATTTATTCTCTGCTCTGAATATGTTAATTGTTCATTTATTTCCATTATAATAATATTTAGTATGCAATGGGTCTTGCAAGACCTGACAATACATTGTAATTTGTGATAAAGAATCAATAAAGAAAAAAGTATCATTTTTTAAAATTGTTTGCTCACAACATGTTTCGGCTATGATGCCATTATCAAGTGATTAAATAAATGAATGAATTAAATAAATGAATAAATAGTGAATAAATAAGATTACATTAAATAAATACTATTGCGAGCTTCTTATTTTTTTAATGTCATTTTATTTATTTTCCAATCACTTGATAATGTCATCATAGACGAAACATGTTGTGAGCAAGCAATTTTAAAAAAGGGTACTAAGATTTTTATTTCTAAAAAGAGTACCCCTAAAAAGAAAAAAAAAACAATTTGATGGCGATTCAATCTATTACTTTAGTTTCATACCGTAAATAGTGTACTCTATCAACTCTCATATTGCATACTATCATAACTTCATATTGCACATTTGTACTGTATCTTATTCTGATCTTGTTCCGTATCCTATTGCATTATTGTACCGTATCATATCATACTTACCGTATCTTACCGCACTTTTGTATCATGACAGACTGCCTCTCTGTGTATGCCCAGTTGCAAAGCCGCGACCAGCCGTTGCCGGCCGAGCTGGACGACTCACTGGAGTCGGACGACTTCATCCGACGTCGGTCCAACTGCACCATCTTCCTCGGCTACACGTCCAACATCGTCTCCTCCGGCCTGAGGGACACCATCCGATTCCTGGTGCAGCACCGCTACGTCGACTGTCTGGTCACCACGGCTGGTGGAGTCGAGGAGGATCTCATCAAGTGCCTGGCTCCCACTTATCTGGGTAACTTCAATCTGGACGGCAGACATCTGAGGGATAGGGGCATCAATCGTATCGGTAATCTGTTGGTGCCCAACGATAACTACTGTCTGTTCGAGGACTGGGTCATGCCCTTGTTCGACAAAATGTTGGAGGAACAGAATAATAAGGTTGGTACACGAAAAAACACAAGGCCAATAAAAAAATTCTTCTGATAAATAAAAATTAAAAATACTTCTGGAATTTAATTTGCATCAGATTCCTATTCTTTAAATTTTTCTGATACTGTTGTTGGTGAGATATTTACCCAACGATACTGTTCGAGGACTGGGTCATGCCCTTGTTCGACAAAATGTTGGAGGAACAGAGTAATAAGGTTGGTACACGAAAAAACAAGGCCAATAAAAAAATTCTTCTGATAAATAAAAATTAAAAATACTTCTGGAAGTTGATTTGCATCAGCTTCCTATTCTTTCAATTTTTCTGATACTGTTCTTGGTGAGATGTAGTGATATTTACCAATAATGAAACACTAAAATATTGTCTAAACGAGAAAACACAAGGTCAATAAAAGTAATATTTTTGATACTGTTTTTGTTGAGATATACAGTAGTATTTATCCATAATGAAATAATAGAATATTGTCTTATCGAAGAAACACAAGGACAATGAAAATAATACTTCTAAAGGCCGGGACACACATAACCGCACCGAGCCCGCGCCGACGTACGGCCGAGTGTCGGAAGTACTACGGCGAGTGAGAAAACAAAGGCTTTCAAACGTATAGGGAGACATACTACCGCACCGCGCCAACACCGTCGCCGTGTTTTTTGGCCCCCTCCGTCACCGACTAGTTCAGTTTACTTTTTGACGATGACGGTGCGGCCTAGTGTAACATGGAGAGTGAAAAACTTATTGAAGAGATACGGAATTTTCCAGTTTTGTACGATCAAAGTCATGAGAAATATGGTTGAACGGAAAAATAAGTTAACCAATAGTAAAAGTAGAACCAAATAAGTTAAGCCAAAGGTATAATAAACATAATTTAATAAATACTAAAATAAACAATAAAAAGTATAAAAGAAGGAACCCGTGACTGTGTCTTAAATTTTAAATTTAAAACCAGTTGAGTGTAGACGCTGAAGGCAGAAGATAAAAATTTTATTGCTGATATATATTTCCGAAACATGACTGATGATGGTATTGTTATGCACCGAAATATATACTAGCACTATAATTCTCATCTTCTGTGTCTACAGGTAATTAGTTTGAAATTGAAAAATATAAATTTAAATTGGATGTAACAAGTTTTTAATATTGTATTAACAATAGTTTTACACATTCAGAAATAAAAATCTGGTGTGGCGCACTCACACAACTTTCCTTGCCGTTATTAGAATTGATCACCTGACGCTAGTGTTCACGCGCATCACAAGTCTACTTATAAACAAAGATCTAAGCCAGCTGGTGACAGGACAATAACGCTGGAGACATACGAAGTCTGATATCAAAGTGAATGATTTAATAGAATCAACAGTTGCCAACAGTTTGCAATTGGATAATCACATTTTCTCGAATTTCGAGCTTAATTTCAATTTTAGGTGAAAATGTTACTCAAAATTAATTGTAGAGATTTTTATGCTCAATCTTCTCCACTCGATTTTTTTTTGTTTAAATTGTATCTGAAGCCTGATAATTGGGAATCTGAAATCCAACTTAGCATAGATGGGGCGGAGCTCCTGAAATTTTTACAGATATGGGACTTGTGGCAATTGATAGAGCTTATCAATGACTATTCCATGTATGAATTTAATCAAAATCGTTGGAGCCGTTTTCGAGAAAATCGCGAAAACCCCTGTTTTTGACAACATTTTCGCCATTTTAGCCGCCATCTTGAATTGCATTTAATCGAAATTGTTCGTGTCGGATCCTTATATTGTAAGGACCTTAAGTTCCAAATTTCAAGTCATTCCGTTAATTGGGAGATGAGATATCGTGTACACAGACGCACATACACTCATACACACACACACACACACATACAGACCAATACCCAAAAACCACTTTTTCGGACTCAGGGGACCTTGAAACGTATAGAAATGTAGAAATTGGGGTACATTAATTTTTTTCGGAAAGCAATACTCTCCTTACCTATGGTAATAGGGCAAGGAAAGTAATAAGAACACAGAAGCACTACAGAACTGAGACACTGCTGCCGCTCGGCTGTCGCACGGAAACTTGTGTTCTCCTACCACCATCACAGTGTCGCGGGCTTAGCTCGGCCGTACCTCGGCGCGGGCTCGGTGCGGTTATGTGTGTCCCGGCCTTAATACTATTCAGCCCGGCCGAGCAAGTATCAACAATCCCATTAGAAATTATGTGAATTATATTATCTCTGTTCACTGTCACTGTTGTGCGAATCCATCTTTATCTTTAACTATTCTCATTTCTAGAAAATGAAACTCACGTAATCTTGATAATATAAAATACGGTAGCCTATTAATAAGTGTGTAACCTTGCTATTTCTGATGCTATTATAAGCTTTTTAATATTGTAATGTTTTTTTTGATTAAAAATAAATACATTATTAAATTATATTTTCCTCCACCTACTGTCTAAAGTACTTACTTTACTCCCTGAAACCTAATACTAAAGTGTCACTTTTTCGCTCTCGGTAGTAAAAAACAGAAAAACTCCCTAGGGAGTAAAAGTGACTCCATTTAAATAACATGGGGAGCATCTCTATTTTGAAACTTACATTGTAATAGGTTAGAAGGTCTAAGCTCAGATGAGAAAGCATAATAGAGGTGTCTGTCATTGAGTCAACTGAATTCAATACCACAACCAGAAATTTGATTAAGTCATGAAATATATGTTTGATAATTATTATATTCTTAATATTAGTAGACGATAAAAAATTTATTCAATTTTTAAAATATTTTATTCTATTCAAAATACCAGCCAACAAATATTTTTGATCTGCAATTCAAATCTGAACCGCGTGATCTGGAGTCAGCCATTTTTGGTAGCTGCTCAGCTGATATAATTGTTACAACTTTTGCCGATAGATAGCGCAATCGGCAGTGACAATCAGACGACCGGTTTTTAGGTTTTAGATTTAGGTTATGTTGTTAGGAATCATTGTCACCAATATGTAAGTTATTAGAATGATTTTATTAGCAGTTTCTATAAAAAAATGTAGATGGAGGAAAAATGTTGTGTACATCACGAGCGAAAAATACTTTTTCTCCCTCAGGAAAATTGTTGCCCTCGGCTTCGCCTCGGGCTTCAAACTTTTTCCCACAGGGAGAAAAAGTCGTACTTTTCACTCTAGATATACAAATAACTATTAATATTTTTCAATATTTTCAGAGAACCGTCTGGACACCTTCAAAAATGATTGCCAGGCTAGGAGAAGAAATCAACGATCCCAATTCAATATGCTATTGGGCTGCAAAAAACAAAATTCCGATTTTCAGTCCAGCACTGACTGATGGCAGTCTCGGTGATATGATGTACTTCCACTCCTACAAGAACCCCGGTTTGATCCTCGATATTATTAGAGGTAAAAATTCATCGATGAAACTTATTACTGTATTTGATTGGATCAATGAGAATTCAAATTCAAATTCAAATTCAATTTTATTAAGCCAAAACACTTTACAACTGGCCATGTCAACAGGTATTGAAAAATACATGAAATAAATAAATAGAGTAAAAGAAGCTTACAAAAATATTTCACGTCGCATAAATTATAACATTTTTCTACACTTTACATACAAAAAATAACTGCAATTTTACAGTTGAACAAATTATAACACCCTATCATTTAAAAACTCTTCAACACTATAATATGCCTTGTCAACCAGAAATGCATACAAATCTCTCTTAAAATTAGGCCTACTTGGCTTTGACAAATTTTTAGGCAGCTTGCTGAAAAGTTGCAAGCCATATACGATCGGACTCTTATCTGAAAATTTTAACCTATGATGTTCAATGAATGGATTTCTACTACCACGTGTAAAATATTTATGAACATCTGAATTCTGTTTTAATGTACCAATTCTATCTGCTGTGAAAAGTAGGACGCGATAGATATAAATGGATGGTAGAGTGAGCAGCCTAAGATCTCTAAAAGTGCTTCTGCATGGATGATTATTTTCTAAATTTGCTAAAAATCTTACTGCACGCTTTTGCAGAACAAATAATCTCTGAATGTTTTTTATACTTGTTGCACCCCAGAGCTCAACACAATACACCAGATGAGTATTAATAAGCGAGAAGTAAACACTTTTAGCTATACCACTGTTTACAAATCTTGCAATATATCTTAATACAAAAATGCCTTTGCTCATTTTATTAGCCACCTTATCAACATGCTCGTTCCAAGATAATTTGTCATCCACTGTCAAACCAAGCAAATTGACCAACTTGCGCTCTCAATCATGCTATCGCTATCATTTATTGTGATTGCTGGTTCAAAAGGATATTTCTTTTTTAAGTTGAATTGAATAGCCTGGCTCTTATCAGAATTAACAGATAGTGAGCAGTTATTGAAATTCAGGTAACCCAACTCATAGTTGTGCTTCAATAAAACTGTTCAAACTAAACGTTCAATTTGTTTCTGTGCAGCGAACTGATTATTGGTTTAATCGGCGTTCAAGTTTAAATGCGTTTACTCTAGACGTGGTTTAAACGTTTCATCTGCATGTGGTTCTAAGTAGCCTTACATTTTTTGTTAAGATATCATGCCCAACTAGTATTTCCTATGTAAAATTTAAACCTTGACAGTCTCCCTCTACTTTAGAAAGACACTTCAATATTTGAAGATTTTTAACAAGTTAAATTTGTAATGCTCGATGGAATTTGAATCATACTCCTCATTATTAGAGTTTGAAACGATCTTAAATTGAATAATTTGAACATGAATAATTTTTTGAACAATCCTGAAATTTGTGTGCTATTTTATGGTAGTGCTTACATTAAATCCTATTATATAAGGCGAGCAATTTCTGCACATATTTTTATATATAGTTATTTATGTTCAACGGATCTCGAAAACGGCTCTAACGATTTTCACGAAATTTGGAACATAGTTGATTTATGATATAAAAATTCCATTGCACTAGGTCTCATCCCTGGGAAAACTCGCTGAAGGACATGAAAAAGATAATTCATCTTTGGAAAAACAGATGATAATTTCGTCGTCTGTCGATAACAGAAGATTCGTGTGGGAGATCAGCTGTATAATCAATCAGCTAACCGTATCTCACGAGAAATATGATCTAAAAATGTTAATAGACTTGATCAAAATAATCTGATTTGTTGACATGACATGGTATATCATTCTAAATTAGAGTATATTATAATTTTCAAAGTTAATAATTCAAATCAAATCAAATAGCTTTTTATTCACAAAACATAATACAAATTTATAAAATTCATTTACACATTTAACAGTGAATAATCTCCACAAAGACTTGAGCCTGTGAGTGGAGAGTGAGTTCTTTCAAGTTGAGATTATGTTCTCATGTTTTGTACATATAATTAAAACTATTGTAATTGAATCTACTAACATTCATCAGCAAATCAAGAATATGAATTGCACACAATGAAATTCCATACTGGTAAGAAGTATATACAGACAAATATATAAATAGTAGCTTAAAGGTTATACTTAATCATTATAAATGGCAAATTCACTATGAGATCAAGTTCTGAATAAGAAGGCGGATTGAATCAGTTGCTCTGCAGTAATTATTTTACAGTTTTAAGTGTTTAGTGAGTGTTATTTTCTTGTCAATGTGGTTTGCAAACAATATAAATTGGAACTTTTCTGTTTTTAAATGTTTGGACTGAAAATTTGACCTGAATTCAAGTGTGTGGAACATAACCTACTTTTTGGAATATTTATAGTGTATAAATCAAAATTCGGGGAAGAATCAGTTTTGGGCTGTGCCTGTTAGTCCTTCCCCAATCATTTTAAAGAATTGAGATCTGTTTATCAATAAATGAATAAATAAAAAGCGAAGCTCGGTGTCCCGATATCTATATTTTTATGCACAATTCATTTAACATAATTCTCAACCCTAATTTCTTTATTTCAGTAGTTTTAGAAGTCATAATTCTAAGTGTAAATCAAATAGTTAACGTATTTCCAATGAATCAAGAGATCTGGGTCTCACTAGTATATTTTCATGCCAGCGCCACACTCTCGCCAAGCCCGTTGCCAAGCGGCTTGCTGTATACATCTATACGGTCGGAGTGAAGGCAAGCGGTGGCATAAGTGTTAGTAGCCATCCACACTCTTGCTCTCGTCGTCATTTGTATGCACTTGGCAAGAGTGTGGAAGAGGCATTACATTTGTATTTTAATTTTCAATATAATATACATTTGTATATTATTTTTTTACATTTGTATCTCATTAATTTTCATAATTTTAATTTGAATAATCTATTTCAGATTTACGACGACTAAACACAATGGCTGTGAAAGCTTCAAATTCAGGCATGATCATTATCGGTGGAGGTGTTATAAAGCATCACATCTGCAACGCTAACCTGATGGTGAGCCTCGTTCCTATTATCTCCTTGTAATTTAAATTGAATTTTAGTTCATTTTAAATAAAACACCAAACTAGTGATACATTCTACATAACCAAATAATTATAAATAAGTCGATAAATTTGTCAGTCGTTCGTTAATATTACATAATACTAGTAGTTCTGTGAACAGTAGACCTCGCGCTCAGTAAGTTACATTGACCTGTTGTTATGTTTTCTCAAAAATTAATAAATAATTTATCAATTTAAAATGTCTAGAAAAAATCCTAAATAAACATAGAGCTTTCTGTCCTATCGTACCGTGACGTGTCGTCCCGGAATGTGAGTGTGAGCGCTGTTATCAGGTCTGGCTACAACTGTCTACAAAGTTGATGGAAAGATACATTTTCAAGATGTTCGATGTTTTTGAACGGGTAGTATTATAGTCCACTAAACAGCTGATTTATGATGAATAATTCTATAATCTGATTTTTACGGTAATATTGGCGTATGAAGGAGACTCCTTTTTCCTTTTATATTATTTAGACTCAGTAAAACTCGTTTTTCCACAGTTTGGAATCTTAACAATCTATGAGCAATATATTTTTGACGTAGTCATGTACTTTAAAAAATACTCGTCAACAGGATCACGAAACGAAACACATGGCTACAACACCAGATTTGGAAGGATCGAGGAGAGGCATAGATTGGATTTCTTTAAGAAAACAAAAACATTTTTTATTGGGAGAAAATTTTTCAATATACTTCCTAGAGAGTTGAAAGAAATAGAGGAGGTTGAATACCTACAAAAATAATTGAAGGAATATTTGGTGGGACTATCCCTATACTCTTTGCAGGAGTAAGTTGTCAATTTGACTGCAAGATTTTAGAATCTTGTTTTTTACCAAAGTTTGTGACTTCTTTATGTGTAAAGGATGATTTTTGTGACGATATTAATAATTCTTGTTGTAATTTGACACTGTTCAGATGCATTTTGTGCATTTTGAAGAATAAAGAAATTTTCAATTCAATTCAATTCAATTATCCTTGAAATGCAAAATTTCCAAAAACCTTGTATATACGCGATTCAAAAAGGAACATACCTGTCAAATTTCATGAAAATCTATTGCCGCGTTTCGCCGTAAATGCGCAACATAAAAACATTTAAACAATAAGAGAAATGCCAAACCGTCGACTTGAATCTTAGACCTCACTTCGCTCGGTCAATGAATATTCTACATACATAAATTAAGTCGATCAATTTGTCAATCGTTCATTATTAATACATAATAATGAATACTATTCATTCTATAATTTATCTTATTTTAGTTTTAAGTTTTGAATTGAATGATTTAATGAAAAACATTTCTATTTAAAGGAATATCCAAGTTTGTTTTGGTATCTACAAATTTATTTGAATTTTGCTAATGATGCTCAAGACTTTGAATATTGTAATAAGGTATCCTAATGAGGTGAAAAATTGCAGTAATAAATGCATTAATACACTGTAATAAATACAGTAAATACAGTAAATACAGTAATAAGACGGAATGCATAACAAATGACCTAACCTAATGATTAACCTACTCTAGAACATGGTACGCCATAGTGGAGTAGGTCAATTTCCACACAAAAAAAACTAAACATGTAGAAGAAATATAAGAAATTTCTTTAACTATTGTATGTAATTGTGAACTATCTAATATTTTCTGTAATTGATGTTGTAGTAGTCTTAGTTTTTTTTTTGGGAAATTGTAATTTCCAAAAAAATTAGAATTGAATTACAATTAAAATTTTAATTGAGGTTGTAGTAGTTTTAGTTTTTTGGGATATGAACATTTATTTATTATTTCAATTCGTGACAGAATCAGGGATTGCAGACTGAAATTAATATTTCATTCTAGTATATGTTACACAAAAGTAGTAGTTTATCTAGTTTTGGAAAGTTTATCTAGTCTTGAACTGGGTCTGTTATTTTTCTCTCAACGATGAACTATTGCATTGATTTACAAATAACTATAGTGAGGTCCACATTATAATGGCAATGGAGAAAGATAGGAACACAGCGTTGCCGATTCTCTGCCTTGCCACTGCCTTCTATAGAGGATAGCTGATAATGGTATATCTGCTGCAATAACTACTATTCATCATTTTTGTAAAATGTAAAATGTAATTATCATTATTTTTCAATGATTTAATGATATCAGATACTGTTGTGGGTGAGATGTTTATTTATTTATTTGTTAGATAGATTAAACAATACAATGATCGGAAAATAAAAAACAGGCTATTGCCCAAAACTTCTTCAATTCTCTAATGTTGTGATGTCTATCCCTAATGGAAACACTAGGATGTTGTCAGAAATTAATGATTTAATGATAAATTTTCACATTTAGTTAAAAATATTTTGTTAATTATTTATATTTCTATAGTGTTAGAAACGATCTGGCAACTTTGTGGAGGTAGAAAGGATAGCGCTATCTACTTTGTCGAATGATAGAAAAAGGATAGCAGCACCAATGTTAATCAAGTACTGTCATTATAAAGTGGACCGCACTCTATCCTTAACATGTAATTCTTTATTATTAAATTCATTTTATCAATGTCATGCATTGTAGTTACATACAAATACAAACATTTATTGAGATTCAAATGTTTTATGTTATATTGTACTGTTTTCTCAATGTTGTAAAGTACACATCAATTTACAGATGGAAATAAATTGAAAGTTGCATTTGTTCAAATGCTAATTAATAAATAATTATTATTAAAATAAATTCCAATTAAATGCTGCAAATAATCTTGAAGACTTCTGCTTCTGCTACTACAAATATTGACAACAGGGTAAACAGCTAGGTGTAAATTCGATGAGCGCTACTATACAATACTATACTAATACTACGCTACTATACAATTCCTAACCGGCAATTAGGAGGTACTGGGTTCGATTCCCGGGCTGACAAATAATTTTTGTATAGTAGCGCTCATCGAATATCCACCTAGCTGTTTACCCTGTTGCCAATATTTGCAGTAGCAGAAGTCTTCAGGGTGATTTGCAGCATTTAATTGAAATTTTGTTTAATAATAATTACTTATTAATTAGCATTTGAACAAATGCAACTTTCAATTTATTTCCATCTGTAGACTGGCTGGCCGCTATGGCTTTGTTTAAAAATGAGCGCTGCTATCCAGAGATTGTCAGTTTGGTGTAAGGGTAAGCATTCCTGACCGGCAATAAGGAGGTACTGGGTTCGATTCCCGGGCTGAAAAATAATTGTTGTATAGTAGTTCTCATCGAATTTCCATCTAGCTGTTAGCGCTGTTGTCAATGTCTGCAGTAGCAGAGGTCTTCGGGGTGATTTGCAGCATTTAATTGGAATTTCGTTTAATAATAATTACTTATTAATTAGCATTTGAATAAATGCATTCTCTATTTAATTCCATCTGTGAAATAGTATTTTTATGGATGAGGGATCAGTATAAATCATCTCAAGTGTTTTATTAGTGTAGAAACCAAAACAGTATGAAAAAAAATAATTTATAGTATTTACCAGTCTGGTTTAATATATTGCACAAGCACTCCACATAGTTGATGATCCAGGTTTTTGTTTCTTTTGATAAAACATGTATCCACAAGCCAGGTCCAATCATAATGGCCATTACTATTAAATAGGTCAGCAGAAATCCAGATATCATTATTTGTCCTACCATGAATATCGCGATGAACATTCCAGCCATCACCGAATATCCACCTAGCTGTTCACCCTGTTGTCAATATTTGCAGTAGCAAAAGTCTTCAGGGTGATTTGCAGCATTTAATTGGGAATTCCGTTTAATAATAATTATTTACACATCAGTTCTTACAGCTCTATATCCTGTACAGCTTATACTATAATAAAGGAAAGAACTGGCTTATACACGTACTGGATAGGAAAATTATGTTTGATGCATCATCACGTCTGAACTACTGGATTGATTAACTTGAAATTTTGCATATAGATTCTTAATCAACCGAGGATGATTATTGGCCTATTTTTCAATTCTTCAAGATGTTATTACGTCAAGTTTTCAGTTTGTCAAGTGTTAAATAGACCCTTGCGGGGCACGGGTTACCTACTAGTATCTTATAAAGCTTATAGTGTAATTTCATGTCGTAATTTGGTCAAGAATTAGATTTGAAATTGGATTGGAAATTGGTTAAGAATTATTTTATTCTTATCAATCAAATTGGCCTACCTGTGCTTTGCTCTTTGAACTGATGGCTTTCATAGATGCGGCAACATATCACATCAATTCTGGCTGTGTCTGTCCTCTGTCCTGTAACATGAAAACAGAACAATCACAAAAATCAGAAAATTTCATGTTATATTTAATGAATCTTATATGTTAATCATGTTATATATTCTCAATTTTGTAAAGTACACATGAGTTCTGACAGCTTTTATCTTATACAGCTTATTGTGTATTAGATTAGATTTGAAATTGGCTTTGAATTTATTCTTAGAGATAGATATTTAAATTATGTAATATTCTTTACAGAGAAATGGTGCTGATTTTGCAGTATTTATAAATACAGCGTCGGAATTCGATGGAAGCGACAGTGGAGCCAGGCCAGACGAAGCGATATCGTGGGGCAAAATCAAAAGGAATGCTAATCCAGTAAAAGTGAGTTGAATTTAGAAATATACACTAGACACAGAATAAACGAACGTTGCTAACAACGTTGCTTCGTGGTAAAGGTTGCTTACTTTTGCTGGAATGCTAATCTAGTAAAAGTAAGTTGAATTGAGAAGTCTGCACTATAGTGAGGTCCACGTTATAATGGCAGTGCTTGATTAGCAATGGTATTGTTATCCTTGTCTATCATTCAACAAAGCGGATAGCAATATCTCTTTCTTGCTTTGCTCTGTTCCCACATCGTCTTTTAACAATGTAGAATTGATAATTAACTAACAAAATATTTCATCTTAATTGTGAAAATTCATTATGAAATTATTGAAAAAATATAATTTCTTGATTATTTTAAACGAGAATGAACCGTTTTTATTTCATCAATAAACCTGTATCAGCTACCATCTATAGAAGGCATTGACAAGGCAGAGGATCGGCAACGTTGTTCTCCTATCTTTCTCCACTGCCATTATAACGTGGACCTCACTATAGACACAGGATAAACGTTGTGGTATTTCTTCATATTGAGGAGAAAAAAGAAAAAGATGTGGAACTGAAAACATTGTGTTCTTTTTTTACTGATAAACACTAAAATCAAACTTTCCAAAGTAAATGAAATACTTTGTTGATTCTGAAATTTAACACAAAAATTAAATTCAAATAACAACAGCCTACTAATTTAAATTAGTCTACAGCCTATTAAATTCAACCAGCATAAAATGACGTTATCCAACTGAAGCAATGCCAGGAGAATCAATGTACAGAACGAAGAAAATGCGTTTATAGCGTTAGGCTTGAGGTTGAGGTTAATCTAAAATAATCAAAGAACTTATATCATAATACTTCCATCAATTTATGATCCAGGACTTATGTAGAGTAGTTCTTTTGGGAAAGTATGGATTGGAATTGACCTGAGTTGTACTGAATGTTGAGGATTGATAATACATCTACATGTTGAGGATTGATAATACATACATGAGGATTGATGTAGAGAGTTTTTGTGAATTCGTGTTTGGAATTACAGATTAATTTGTGTAATTCAGTTATTTTTTAATATTGTGCCTTGTGCCAACATGATAGAATAGAATATTTATTTTTTTTCTACAATAATAAGACTCATTCATACAGTTGAACAACGTCAAGTTGGTACAGTCATTACAATCATTGAATGATTTTAATTTGACTAGGAAATTATAGATTCTGTATTAACTAATCAGAGTGATATTATTATTTTCGTATTTGAAAGTTTAGATTCTAGTTTTACTCAAACCAATAAATTAAATGTTGTGTTTGAATTATAAATCATTCATAGTATTAGAAACTAGCATTCAAGCCAGAACTGAATTTTTTCAATATGATAATTGTTGTAATAATTATAGCGCTAAAGGAGTTGGAGTTTCTTGTACACTATAGGCTACAAATAGGTCAATATACTATATGTATAAGTCAATATTGATACCAAGTGAATAATGAAATATCCTGGGTAGTTGGGTAATATCATGAGTCATTTCAAAATGAGTGGAAATTAAAATCAATTATCCTAACTTTCCATCCAACTCTAGAAATGAATTTTATTGCTATTTTCATAACCTCTCATCACATTCAACTCCCGCGAAACTGAAATATTATTGTACCACCCAACTTATCGCATCTTTCTTTCCCAATATTTGGTTATAATTCCTCATTCTCTTCTAGCCGAACTTTTCCAAAGTTTCCCCTACAACTTTTCCAGTAGCTTACTTTGCCAACATATAACACAAGTTTGCTCTCCTTAACTTTGTTAGTCAGCTTTTCAACTCCACCTTCGTGTACAGATATCTTACTCAAAATTCTTCGAGTTTCTTCATCATAAGTTACAATAATATTTATTTCACTCAGTAACACATACCCGACTCATTCTACCTTGTACCTGAAAAGAAAATATTCAATCTATTTAGATATTCTGTGAATACAAAATATTGGTATAACTGTATACCTATGTTATGATTACTGTAATATGAGGATATGACTATCTCATACCACCAAGAAGTCACTATAGTAACACTTAAATTTAAACTGTCAGCATTGATTCAATCGAAAGCGTTGTTATTTATAACGAATTCTGAAAAATTAAAATCACTAAAATTAATCTCATTATAAATGTGTTTGATTGTAAGTCATTAAGAATGACGATATCAATACCATTTATTCATCAATAGGTGTTGATTGATGGTTATTTCACCTATTTATTATGGAAATTTGAGAAATTATTAGTTTCTAATATATATGGACTTCACAACTGAACAAATGCTGATTGATAATAATTGTGTAGTAATTAATAATCGCTCACTTGTCAGTTCTGTTACTTCTGTTCTGATATTAGTTCTGGCCAACATAATTTGATATGTAGCTTAGACATTAGTCTATGCTACATTAGAATGTAGTTTAGAGACATAAGAAAACATGTAGTTTAGATCCACTTAAAAACTATGTAGCACAAACCTAGAAAGGCTAGTTAGACTCCAATTTATGATGTTACCTATTTTAACTGTCTCAATTATATTTAACTTATTTCTAATATTCACCTTATTATATTTTCACAGGTATATGCGGAGGCAAGTCTAGTATTTCCATTAATAGTAGGAGAAACATTCGCCAAATATCACCATGAGAAATTAGCCAAATCCAATCAAGCAGAGAAAGATGAAGAACCAGACGCTAGTGGAGATATTTGAAAATAAATAATGTCCGCCATATTTTTTTAGATATTATTTTACCCTAGTTACCTTTACCTTCTTATCTATAATATAATAAAGGAAAGAATTGGCTTATACACGTATGGGATAGGACATTTACGAATGACGCATCATCATGTCTGAACTACTGGACTGATTAACTTGAAATTTTGCATGGGGATCCTTAATTTACCGAGGGTGGTTATGGACCTATTTTTGAAACTCCAAGATTTCAGTACGCCAAGTTTTCAGTTTGTAAAGTTTTCAATTAGACCCTTGCGGAACACGGGTTACCTAACAGTTTTAATCATAATTCATGATGAAGTGCAACAGTGCAAGGATTTAATGGCCAGTTGCACGAAAATAAAACGAAATTCAATAGCTGGAAAAACTAATAGAATGGAAAAACCAAGATAGATGGAGATTAGAAATGAAGAAGATTGTTATTCACTCGTCCTTATTCATCGTCGAAGATGAAGAATTCATCGTTACTCATTCAAGATTTATCTCATACTGATTGATCTCATACTTACTCATCTCATACAGCGAGTTAGTATAAATATGTCTACTTGAATTTTGTTTGTTTCTTCTGAAGCTAAAGTTTTAATCTTTTCGTCAGGGATTGAAATTAATATATTGGATTATCACTTTTACAACAATATTGTACTTTATGCTTTGTCAATTTTAGAACTTGATAAAGACCATGTTTTTTCAATAAAAAATGGAAAAAAGGGCAGCCTAAATTTTAGTATACCAATGTTCTTTTCTATTGTCTGATAATATTCTCTCAGTCTCCGCCTGTATGTACAAAACATAAAAATAGGCTTCTGTTGTTGGAGTGAAAATTTGTTGCTAAATTAAATCATATTTATTTTTTTTAGTATCTGATGATACCAATGAATACTATCCTCAAATTGTCTTTACTAGTAGTTCTGTGAAAAGTAGACCTCACGCAGTATTCTCATCCACAAGTACCTGATTGAAACTATAAACCTTTTGGAAATACAGCAATAGACTGGCTTCTCCACACATCTGTGTAATCACTTGTCAGCTGATTTATGATTAATAATTCTATAGTCTGATTTTTACTCTAATATTGGCGTATGAAGGAGGCTCGTTTTCCCTTTTATATTATCCTTGAAATGCAAAATTTCCAAAAACCTTGAATATACGTCGACGCGAAATTAAAAAAGGAACGAACATACCTGTCAGATTTCATGAAAATCTATTACCGCGTTTCGCCGTAAATGCGCAACATATAAACATTTAAACATTAAGAGAAATGCCAAACCGTCGACTTGAATCTTAGACCTCACTTCGCTCGGTAAATTATGAATCCTACACATTTTGTAACAACGTAACCACGTGAAAAATCTATCCGAGCTCAACAACCTCACTTGTGATAGAACTGAATGTCACCTGCGATTAACTCTCTGCAACCAAACTCTTCCAATCATAAGTTGAAAATTAGCTTCAACTCAGAAGTTTTGATTAGCTCAGATCTCATATCACTGATATGAAAGCAATCAAACGATACTTGAAGTTTCAGCAATTAATTTCAGTTGACGCTCACTTCCAAAGAAATAAGTTATTTGTCATGATGCCAAGGTTTCTTTCCAATTAATAAGTCCTTCGTCTTCTTCTCCCCGACTTCCCGTTACTTTTTCTCTTTCTTCACGATCTTCTCCCTCTTCTCAATCTTCCCCTTCTGCATTTTCTTCCCCTCTTACTCTTTATGTTTTCCATATTCTTATTCTACTTGTTATTCCATTTCGTTCTTGTTTAGTTGGACTTCATCTTTTTTCTTCTCCTATCGATATTTTTCTATACGTTTCAAGGTCCCCTGAGTCCAAAAACATGATTTTTGGGTGTTGGTCTGTGTGTATGTGTGTGTGTGTGTATATGTGTGTATGTCTGTGAACACGATAACTCCATTCGTAATCAACCGATTGACTTGAAATTTTAAACTTAAGGTCCTTATACCATGATGATCTGACAATAAAAAATTCAATAAAATTCAATTCAAAATGGCGGATAATTACTAAAAAACCATGTTTTTCACGGTTCTCTCGAAAACGGCTCTAACGATTTTCTTCAAATTTATACCATGGATAGCTATTTATAAGCCCTATCAACTGACATGAGTCTCATTTCTGGGAAAATTGCAGGAGCTCCGTAATATTCTTGTGAAAAATGGCGGATAATCACTAAAAAACCATGTTATTCACGGTTTTCTCAAAAACGCCTCTAACGATTTTCTTTAAATTCATACAATGTTTGTACTTAAATGTATTTAAATTCATACCTATTTATAAGCCCTATCAACTGACATGAGTCTCATTTCTGAGAAAATTGCAGGAGCTCCATAATATACTTGCGAAAAATGGCGGATAATTACTAAAAAAACCATGTTTTTCACGATTTTCTCAAAATAACTTGACCGATTTTTTTCAAATTCATACTCTGTATAGTTATTTATCAGCTCTATTAACTGGCATGAGTCTCCTTTCTGGGAAACTAATGGGGGGTCCACCCCATCCTTGAGAAATGGACTTTGTAACCTCCTTCTCGTGCATGAGGTAGGTAGGTAGAGCAGTTCATAAAAAAGAACACATAGTCGAGATATTTCATCTGTAGAACAGCTGTTTTGACGACTTTAAAAAATGACGACTAAAACAAATCATAGAATTTCACAAAATTTACACAAAGGAAAAAGTACTCTGAAAACAATTATATATACACATATACAAAAGTCTGATTGTAGTTTCAAATATGAGCAAGGAAAGTTGTGTGAGTGTACCACACCAGATTTTTATCGTCCAATCTCTTCAACCCTTTTCTTTCTCCTACCACATCCGATTCTGTTTGACTGTTCTGTTTTAGAATAGACATCACGTATAAAATGTAGTGTCTTTAGTTTTACTCTTCCACGTTCTCCTACGTTTTTATCTTCTGTTTTATTTTTATAAATCATCGGTTCTCTCATTCCATTCCATTTCCTTATATTTTCATAGTCTTCTACTCTCTACTCCATTTTTCTCTCCATCACTAAATACTTTTCATGATTCCATATATTTTCGTCTATTTTAGGCCTGCACTTTTCAATAGTTTCCTGATCGCATACTCTCTAACACATTTCCAGTTTCCTTCTCCTCCTCCTTCTCACCCCTTCATCCTCCTCCTCCGCCTTCCTCCTCCTCCTCCTCCTCCTTCTTCTTCTTCTTCTCCTCCTCCTCCTCCTCCTCCTCCTCTTCCTCCTCCTCCTATTGGTTCAATCTCTTATCTTCCCACATTTAATGTATTGTAATTCTGTTCTTAACGATATGCAAGTCACTCTGAATGATAAACTACAGCGTTGCCAAAATTATTGTCTACGTTTCGTCTACTCTCTTCAACATCATAAACATATCACCCCTGCCCACATTGCCAGTTCAACATTGAAGCTTCCCGATCAAAGACGTTTTCGAATAGACAAGCTTGTTAGAGATATCTTGAAATACGGAAATCCGAACTATTTCAAAGATGATTTCAAATTTGTTTCTGAAGGTAGGAGGATAGATGCTTCACATACTAGAACCGGAGAAAGTACGTTAAGGATACCCAACCATCGAACCACTATTTTCACAAAATCCTTTTTAGTCAGTGCCTTTCGTGCATGGAATGCACTTCCTGTTTCTATCAGGTCCATCGAGAGCCGAGCGAGCTTCATCCTGACTTTAAAAAAACATCTTTTGGAACAAATAACTGAAACTGTCCGGCCCTAGAACGATCACATGACAACCATCCCTCACCCATCCCACCAATATAAACTTATAAACCTTCTATAGAATGAATTGTATATATATATATCATATAAACTCATGTTATTTTAATTATCCACTGCATACTGCTGTATATTACTGAAAGTTGATTACCCTGATCTACTTTCAGCCTACTCCATTTTATTAATCAATTATTTGATCTTATCTACCTATATAATTATTTTACTTTATTATTTTTCTGTTTCTTTTCTCTCAAACATTCATATTAATTAAAACTTTTACAATATTTCCATTCATAAATAAATCCTTAGTTTAATCAATGATATTAACGTTCTGGTAGAGAGTTAGTGTGAAGGATATTTTTAATACTCTTTCCGAAGAATGGACATTGATATGTCCAAAGCTCCGCCAATTATGTAGATGCATAACAATATAATTATCTATAGTTATTATATTACAAATTGCTTTTTCTTATCATATACAGTTCAATAATTATTTTCTTAGTCTATATTATGTAAATTCATCTATAATTTTGCTGTATTGTAAGCTATTGTATATAAGTGTATAAGCCAGTATTATATTGTAATCTACATAAATAAAGTACCCAATGAATCAATCCTCCTCCTTCTTCTTCTCCTTCTCCTTTTTCTTCTTCTCTTCTCTTCTCTTCTCTTCTCTTCTCTTCTCTTCCCTTCTCTTCTCTTCTCTTCTCCAGCTTCCTCTTCTCCTCCTTCCTCTTCTACTTCATCTTCTTCTCATCCACCTCCTACTCCTCCTCCTCCTCCTCATTCTTCTTCCTCTTCTCCTCCTCCTACTTCACCTTCACGCACTTCTCCTACTTCACCTTCTCTTCCTTCTCCTTCTTTTCCTCCCTCTGTTCCTTTTTCTCCTTCTCCTTCTCTTCCTCATTCTCCTACACCTCCTCCGCCTCCCCCCCACACTTCTCCTCCTCTTTCAACTTCTTCTTATCCTTTTCCTCTCTATATTAATCTGTTGGCAAGTGAAGATATTCTGTCGCGTTCCGTAGTAATTAAGTTGAGCCGAGCACGATCGCTGGTGATGACGCACTTTAAGAAAGCAACAGGTTATCTTCCACTTCCACCATTTCCACGAACGTTTTTCATTTCGAGTTTCCCCACTCGTACATTATTCCTTATCTCTATTAGGCTGAATTTTCTAGAAGGATCGATTTGAAGGTCAAGGTCAAGTGTCGAGGATAAATTCCTGGAGAATCTTGAAGCTGCTACTCCAAATTAAATTATCCGAGTACATTAACCCTCCGTTGCATGTCATTATCTAATGTGAACAATGCCACGGCAACCTATAAACGAATGTGACGGTAACGAAATAATGCCACTCATGGTAGTTGAGTCAATTTGGACTTACGTTCAACACACGTGATAATTGACATATTTGAAGGCACGTGAGAATGTACACCCTATTTCATATGTTTATTTATTTATAATTTTTACAAAGTAGCACTGATTGGGAGAGAAAAACTAAGGATACTCCTTGTACTATTTCTCTCCCAAATTTAGATAAAATTTTAAAAGTCCAAAATAGGGTTATGGTTTTACTTTTAAAATTTAGTCCATTTTCACTAAAAAACAATGAAAACTAAGAATTTTAAATTTTGACGGTTAAAAACACAATAAAAAACAAAAATATCACACTCAAATCACCATTGATTGTCACTATGGTTGTAAAGTATGGATTCTTAGCTCTCAAAACACAGATTAATTCATTAAGGATTTTTGAGAAGAATTTATAGCCCGATATGTGAGGATGTAGCATGGCGAATAAGAACCAATGCTGGAATAACCACCAATTCACTACGAAGGGAGAAATCAGCTGGCTAGGACATGTACAGAGAATATAGAGGAGAACAGAATGCAGAGGCAGATGCTTTCAAGAAGAAGAAGAAGAAGAAGAAGAAGAAGAAGAAGAAGAAGAAGAAGAAGAAGAAGAAGAAGAAGAAGAAGAAGAAGAAAAGAAGAAGGAGAAGTAGAAGGAGAAGCCGCCGCCCTATAACACGCTGGCTGCAGAATGCAGAGAATGACTTTACATGCTCAGGAGTGAGGGATTGGAAGAGGCAGGCATCTCAGAGAGATGGAAATTGGAGGCGAATTTTCGAGGAGGCCAAGGTTCACGCGAGTGAATGTCACTGTTTGTAACTGTTGTAACTAATGTCACTTTTCCAAAAATTTCAATCAGACAACAATAATTATTCTTACTAGAAAAAGTAGAATGATAAATCTGGATTCGCATCGCACACTACAGTGACAACTCACAGTGAAAATATAATACCAACTTGTTCTAATTGGACAATTCACATTCAGCCCTCAGGAGCGAGTATGAAAAGCCCCATTAGAACTACAGTGAATTATATTTTTACTGTTCACTGTCACTGTTGTGATCGAATCCAACTCAAGGCTCTACAACATAACTAGTAGTTCTCTGATTAGTAGACCTCACGCAGTATTCATATCCACAAGTACCTGATTGATAGACCTTATGGAAATACAGCAATAGACTGGCTTCTCCACACATCTGTGTAATCACTTGTCAGCTGATTAATGATGAATAATTCTATAGTCTGATTTTTACTCTAATATTGGCGTATGAATGAGGCTCCTTTTTCCTTTTATATTATCCTTGAAATGCAAAATTTCCAAAAACCTTGTATATACGTCGACGCGCAATTAAAAAAGGAACATACCTGTCAAATTTCATGAAAATCTATTACCGCGTTTCGCCGTAAATGCGCAACATATAAACATTTAAACATTAAGAGAAATGCCAAACCGTCGACTTGAATCGCAGGCTAGTTCACACTCATTCGGTTCGTTTCGTTTTCGGCAAATTCCGATAAGTGTGAAACGGTAATTCGGTTTGAATTCGCTACCGAATAGAAACCGCATAGAACCGAACGCCCACTTTACTCAAATAAATTCCATCAGGTTTCAATTCATTGCTAGCGAGAGGCTACTGTCACACACTTTCGGTTCGGTTCGGTTCGTTTCGTTTTTGGTTCGTTTTCGGCAAATTCCGATAAGTGTGAAACGATGATTCGGTTTGAATTCGGTACCGAATAGCAACCACATAGCTCCGAAGGCCCCCTCGACACGAATAGGTTTCATAATATTCGAATTCGTTGCTAAGGAAACAGGAAAAAACAAAGTCTTTTACACACGCTTGCCTTTTTTGTTTTTATTTTAACCTGATGTCGTGATTATCTGTTTCAAAATTTTCCAAGTCAAAATCATATGGTCAATTCATTTCTGTTAGTTCACAGGAACATTTTTTCCTCAATGAATAGTTTGCTAAAAATATGAAAGGTATAAATTAAAACTCAGGGAGAATTTTTATCTTATTTTATATTTTTCCACGAATATTACATGATTCCATCAATGGAGAGAGGAGATGAAGTTTATATACCATGTGTCAAAACAAGGAACAAATTTTCAATGTAAAAGAATAATCTCTCAGAACATCCAAAATTAACATAATCAAAAAGAAACTATTCAAATAATTCACAATTTTTAATTAATTTTAAAATTTTGTTGTTCAAGAAATAGCATATCACAATTTAACACAAGCTGTTATATTTAAATATACCAGCATGAACTGTGAAAATTCAAACACAGCTGTGTTTGAGAAGAAAATACCTAATTAGAACCGTACGAATTAAAACCTGACATGTATGAAAGCCTCATTCGTTTTCGGTAATGAACCGAACCGAACCGAAAACGTACCGAACCGGATGAAACCGAAAGCATGTGAAGCTAGCCTTAGACCTTACTTCGTTCGGTCAATAACACTATGGCTGGTACTCTAAAAGGCACTTATACTATAGGCACTTGTACAGTCACTTATACTAGAAATTATACTATAGGCTGGCACTTTTACAACAATATTGCTATGAATGCAAAACACCACATTAAACTCCATCACAAGCGTTTACTCAAGAAAGAACACCTGACGGAAAGCTCAATCAAGTGTACAACCAATCAACAAAAGCGCTGTGTACATTTTGAATTCAATAGGGAGCAAGCCCTGTTGTTACAATGGTACCCGTAATATGCAGTGAGATTCACTTAAAACTGTCAGCCTGAGTTGAATGGGAAGGATTTATGTTATTCCCCACGAACGCTGTCAGTGTAAAATGAATGACACTGTAGTAGCAAAGTTTTGAAGCAGCCTAGAGGGTGAGAGATGAAGAAGTTTGAAGGATAGAGAGAGAGGGGCAAACCAGGTGAACTTGAAGTAGTGGGGGAAATTCAGGGGGGTACCGCGTCGTTGGTGGGGGTTGAACTACCCTTAGCGCGTAACCTAGCTTCATTCGCTCGTGGACCGTTGGGGAGTTCGGACCCCGTTTGAACGAAGCTCGCGTTTGGCGCCTAAATCAGAATCAACCGTGAAATTGTCACCCCGCCACGGTGCATCTGAACTTCACAATGGGTTCCGAATCAACCTGGGGTCGGATCTGAGGATGTGAGTCGGATTAACGGGGGACTTAAGCGCAGAATATCACGCGTCTTCGACTTCTTCAGGACCAACCAACATGTCGCTCAGTCTAAAGGTCAAGCATTTCCAGCTGGGGAAGTGTAAAGGTGACAAGATAGCAAAGGCTACGTTCAGAGGTAAGATAAGACAATTTCATCACTTACTAATTTTATATAGCTCTTCTTCTTCTCTAGGTTTTTCTAGAAAAATTACTGTTTTCCACGAAGTACTGTGTACCACTGGTCTTCAAGAAGTGTTGAAGCACTGTTATTCTGTTCTTTGCGAGGAATTTTTTTTCTTCTTTGAAGAGATTTTCTGTTTCTTCTTTACGAAGACTTTATTTATTTACTTACATTGTTCACACATACTTAACATGAGGAAAGGCACAACACCCAAACTGTCCCAAACAGGCTCATGCCCAAAACTGTCCCATTTCCAATTTATACTATACTGTCCAAATCAAAATGTTGGTTATGTCACTTTCACTTTTCAAAATACAATTTACACTCTTATTTATCCTTTCCTTCCAAAAGGATTTTTCTAGAAGAAATACTGTACTAGAAGTACTTTACTACTGTTCTTCAAGAACTACTGAGCTACTGTTCAAGAAGTTATACTGTTCTTCAGGGAGTTTCTTTTTCCCGAGTTTAGAGAAGATTTTATCTTTCCTTTCACTTTGCATCTCATTCATCTTCCTTTCTTCTTCTTCTTCTTCTTTCTTCTTTCTTCTTTCTTCTTCTTTCTTCTTCTTTCTTCTTCTTTCTTCTTCTTTCTTCTTCTTTCTTCTTCTTTCTTCTTTCTTCTTCTGGGTGCTATGAGCTATAACAATGGAAGAGTGAAGCAATGGACAGATTTAGATGGAAGGCTGCCAACCAATCAAACGATTGAGCTGTAAGAAGAAGATAATGAGATTATAAATAGAAATAAAGATAAAAATCTCAGTACCAAGATTCAGGTACTAAGGTACTTAGGTACTTTAGGTAATCTAGGTACTAAGATTTTTATTTCTATTTATATTACAAGTAGGCTAGCCCTATACAGAAAAGAGACAATTGGATTATAATATATATTTTAATAAGATTACAGATTAAGTTAGACTTAGGTCAATTTGTTTTGTCGTTGGACTTTAAGACTATTTAAATAATTCAGTTAAAACTGAAGGAGGAATGCTATCACTTTTCAGATTGAAGGTGAATTCCCACATATCAATATATCCGTGTACGTGTCCGGTTCAGTGAAAATAATATTCCTTGAGTTCAAATGGGACTATTCATACATATTCAGTCGGGCTGAGTGGGAATAGTCCCATAAGAGCTCATGGGAATTATATTTTCACTGTACCGGTCACTGACTCTGATACTGATATGTAGTAAATTGTTCTCCTATACTTGCAAGGTTCAAGAGAAAGTGTAAGAGAAAAATGTATTTATCATAAATCATCAACGTTTTAAAAATATTATAGACGGTTAGAAACAACTACTAATAATAACCATATGAAAAATTACTACAGAGGTGCATATAGTTGAATTAAAACGAATATTTCTACAATATTATCAATTTATTAATCACATACCTGTGCTAAACTCTTTAAAATGATGGCTTTCATAGATGCATCATCACATCACATCAATATTGTGATATTGATCACAATCATAATATTGTGATCATATTATGATCATGATCATAATATTGTGGTTGTGTCTATCCTCTGTCCTGTAACATAAAAAAGAGAGAACTCACAAAAATTGGAAAATAATTTTCAAATGTAGACGAAAACTGATCTATGACTATTATTAACCGTTATTGCATCGTCATTGCAATGATATTATTAATCGACATTGGCTTACTACTATCAAAATTCGGAAAGGGAACAGTTTTTGCTAGGCCTGTTGATCCTTTTCTAATCATGTATTTGATGTGTGTATTGTTAAATGCAAATAAATAAATAACTCTCCAATTAATCTTTGCAGTTGAAAGAGGAATCTCTTATTCCCTAAATTCGCATCTTATATAGGCCTATTTGTTGTGTATTTAGGCTCAACTCACACTTACGCGACTCAGGTCGAGAAGAGACTCGACTCTAGTCGAGAGCATGTGTTTCCAAATGGTGACGTCGCGGAGACTAGAATCGACTGATCTGAGTTTCACCATTTGAAAACACATGCTCTCGACTAGAGTCGAGTCTCTTATCGACCTGAGTCGCGTAAGTGTGAGTTGAGCCTAAATACACAACAAATAGGCCTATATAAGATGCGAATTTAGGGAATAAGAGATTCCTCTTTCAACCTCAGAGATCAATAAATTGAAGAGTTATGATGCAATAATGAGTAGTCATAGATCAGTTTTCGCCGGGATTTGGGAAAGTAAACCAAATTTTTCCAATGTCTGTAACTATTATGTTTCCATAAATGTATCCAATTTCGTGAGTGAAAAGTGAAAAATTGAAAGCATAGGAAATGAAATGAGAAAAGCCTTTATAAACCAATGAAAGTTGTCGAAGCTTAACCTTAGATATACTATAGAATAAAAAAAAGAGGCATAAGATTTCTAATTGTATGATCATAATTTTTCAATAGTAATTAAAGTTTGCATTTTAAAATGAAAGTGAGTTTAGATTCAAATGAAATCCAACTTATCTAATGTCTGTAACAATTATAATTCTTAGCTGCATCTTATTTCGTATGTATGAAGTTAAAAATTAAAAATTCTCAGAAAATTTGATGGGAAGACAAGAAGCAATTATGAAACTATGAGAGTAGACGAAGCTTAGATCAATATAACAAAGGAAGAGATATAAGATTTTCAATAGTATGAAACACATTTCTAACTAAAGTTCGCATTCTATTGAAGAATATCTTCTTTCTGGAAATTGAAACATCGATGTACGCTTTTTTGAAACTTTTTATTCACGATATGTTTCAACATATCAATGACATTTTGAAGTGAGTCATCTTTATCTTATCTATCTTAATCTTCTTCCATCTCTACCTTCTACCCATCTCTATCTTCAATCTCTTTATTTACATAAATTTCCCATAACAAGAAACTATAACATAACATAATAAGTTAGGGCTAAAAAGTCCAAACTTCGCCAAAAAAGTATGTTTTCATTTCATTCAATTTACTTGTAACTGTATACACAATACACGGTACAAAGAGATAAAGAAACGGTATAGACAACGGTATAAAGAAAGCATTTCTGCTCATTTTTGCTGGGATGCGAACCCAAGTACCCAACGTTTTCTTCTTCAAAGAGAGCCTTTTTCATCAAGATACCCCGAGGCACTTCTTTGTGCCCGTTGTCAAGTGCCTAAATGTCTTTTCCAATCAGGACTGTCTTTGGTCTTTGTGTTATCCTTTGCCATATTCTTCTTCCATATTGTCATCTCTGGCAATTATTCCCGAAATATCCATGCGCCTTTCTAGAGCAAAAAGTAGTTCCCTCCATTCCTGAGTAGTTCCAGTGGAAACTGAGATTATCGTTAAATTTCTGTTTTGTATCGAAACTGTTGATGAAATTAACGTGATTGAATCCAAATTCAGTAAAGGATTATACAAAACTTGTAATTCTTGTATTGCACTGCTTAAATTAGAATTCTGGGGAAATGCAGAAGTGTTCCAGAGAGTATAAGATTTTTGTACTGTCTTATTTTACATGCTACAGAATATTATTATAGTATAATAAAATAGCAGTGTAATACAGAATATTACAGTGTAATACAGTGAATAATAGTAGAGTAGAATTGAATGAAAAAGACTAAGAAATTGTCAAAAAACCACTGATTTATTGATAATTAGAAAGACCGGTCTCGGTTATTACACCATTGTCAATCTCTGATAAACTAAAACTAAATACAAGAGCAGCAGAATTTATACTAGTAGGCGAGTACTGCTATTGGTCGAGGGCATGAACGCCTGCCATTGGTCTAGCTAGACAGTCTCCTCCCCCTCTTGGCCTTAGCTAGGCCAATGGCAGGCGTTCATGCCCTCGACCAATAGCAGTACTCGCCTACTAGTATAAATTCTGCTGCTCTTGTATTTAGTTTTAGTTTATCAGAGATTGACATGGTGTAATAACCGAAACCGGTCTTTCTAATTATCAATAAATCAGTGGTTTTTTCACAATTTCTTAGTCTTTTTCATTCAATATGAATAATTACCACAATATCAACTTCTCAACTACACAAGAAATAGAGTAGAATTCTTAAATATTGGTGAATTTTAGTGAATTGGAACCTGGACTTCCACATTGTGACTGAAGACTCTCATAAATTTTCTGAATTTTATCTCATTGCTCACTAGAAATATCAATTTGAACTTTTAAAATCAAATTATTAAGAATTAATATCTGTTCTATTCCCCTTTTCCTTGCTGAAAGTTCAAACTCGAACTAGAAATATTTTACTTGAATAGGTATATAGAAATACCTACAACAATCGAGTCTGCATATGTTACTCATCTGATCAATCTTTTTCTGTTTATTAACTTTCCTCAATGAACAACAATGCAATAATCTAATTATTATTGAACGAAAATCCTAAATAAATGCTGCAAATCACCCCGAAGACCTCTGCTACTGCAGACATTGTCAACAGGTCAATTTTTTGCAGTAGCAGAGGTCTTCGGGGTGATTTGCAGCATTTATTTAGGATTTTCGTTCAATAATAATTATATATTAATTTGCATTTGAATAAAT
The DNA here is from genome assembly GCF_014356525.2 of Nilaparvata lugens. NCBI lineage: Eukaryota > Metazoa > Arthropoda > Insecta > Hemiptera > Delphacidae > Nilaparvata > Nilaparvata lugens. Next base: position 59,612,379 of record NC_052509.1, read on the forward strand.
GCATTCTCTATTCAATTCCATCTGCAATAATCTAATTTCAGATAATAATACATACTATTTTATACTCACATCCTTGTCACAAAGCGATCATTCTAGTATAAAGACATTATGAATAGACTATTAGCCACCCACTGTAACAGGAACTCACCCCTACACTCATACGAATAGTCTTGTAGGGGTATTTTCTGTATTTCAATGTAACATTTGTTTGTATTTTTATGGAATGCAGAGCATTTGATTCGATTTGAATAGTAAGTTTGTGGAGAATTTTACAAGTCGCAAGACTCAAGGTCTCCAAGACCTTGGAGAAGGCTCAGGTAAGTTCGGAAAAGGTTGAATATATTGAGTTTTGATAGAGTAGCTCTACGCTTTCCATGACGCCTAAAGACCACTATTGTGAGCAGTTTCCCAAAAGTTTGGAGTCTGAAAGAAGTAGAAGAAGAAGGAGAAGAAAAAGGAGAAAAAGAGGAAGAAGAAGAAGAAAAAGAGAAGGAGAGTAAGAAGGAAAAAAGCGGAAAACTGACTAACATCAAGCATAACAATGATGCACGATGAGAACAGGTCTCAACACCTGGTGTAAAGAAGGAGGAGAAGAGTATAAAAAAGAGGCCCAGGGGGAAGAGATAGTGGAAAAGTAAGAGAAGACGAAGAAGAAGAAGGAGAAGAAGGAGGAGAAGAAGAAGTAGAAAAATAAAAGAGAAGTGAATCACAAGAGAGGCGAAGCATTGTTGCAAAACAGTCCCGGCTGAATAATGGAAAAGCAGAAAAGTGGAATGGTGTTATTCACTTTCAACTGTCAGCATCACTTGAATGGAAAGCATTGGTATTATTCATGAGGAATGCTGACAAGTGAAGGGTGAATTTCACTAGAGGACCGGGAACAATGTTGGAAAAGAGAAAGAACAATAAAGAGAAAGAGAAGGAACAGTTGGTTGAGACGAATATGTTTGCACAGCCAGTAGATAAATCTCTGATGAAGCATCATCAGTCTTCAGCCTGTTTTAGTACTCTGTAGGATATAAGTTGCCAAAAAGTCAACAGGGAATATGAAATTGATTCAGTTACTTTACATCTCATTAATTAATTTACTCCTTAAACAAAAATATATTATTACCATTCAAGATACAAAGGCTGCAGGACGTTGTAGAGATTATATGGTTGCTTAAATATATTATTACCATTCAAGATACAAAGGCTCCAGGACGTTGTAGAGATTATATGGTTGCTTAAATATATTATTACCATTAAAGATACAAAGGCTCCAGGACGTTGTAGAGATTATATGGTTGCTTAAATATATTATTACCATTCAAGATACAAAGGCTCTAGGACGTTGTAGAGATTATATGGTTGCTTAAATATATATTACCATTCAAGATACAAAGGCTCCAGGACGTTGTAGAGATTATATGGTTGCTTAAATATATTATTACCATTCAAGATACAAAGGCTCCAGGACGTTGTAGAGATTATATGGTTGCTTAAATATATTATTACCATTCAAGATACAAAGGCTCCAGGACGTTGTAGAGATTATATGGTTGCTTAAATATATTATTACCATTCAAGATACAAAGGCTCCAGGACGTTGTAGAGATTAAATGTTTGCTTAAATATATCATTACCATTCAAGATACAAGGCTCCAGGACGTTGTAGAGATTATATGGTGCTTAAATATATTATTACCATTAAAGATACAAAGGCTCCAGGACGTTGTAGAGATTATATGGTTGCTTAAATATATTATACCATTCAAGATACAAAGGCTCTAGGACGTTGTAGAGATTATATGGTTGCTTAAATATATTATTACCATTCAAGATACAAAGGCTCCAGGACGTTGTAGAGATTATATGGTTGCTTAAATATATTATTACCATTCAAGATACAAAGGCTCCAGGACGTTGTAGAGATTATATGGTTGCTTAAATATATTATTACCATTCAAGATACAAAGGCTCCAGGACGTTGTAGAGATTATATGGTTGCTTAAATATTATTACCATTCAAGATACAAAGGCTCCAGGACGTTGTAGAGATTAAATGTTTGCTTAAATATATCATTACCATTCAAGATACAAAGGCTCCAGGACGTTGTAGAGATTATATAGTTGCTTAAATAATATAATGCAAGTTGATAATAGATGAATATTTTATTACAATAGTTAATGAAAGATATGGTTAACAATAGTAATGTATTAATTGAAAACATATATTGTTTGATAGATCTTGATAAATTTCATTCGATCAAGTTTTGTTATAGTATTATTGATATAGTTATTCTGTATCGTATCAAGTATAGTATCAAAACTGTTGTTTTCGTTCTATTTAATTATTTAATAATACAATTATTTGACATATTACTATATACCCATAAAATAGAATAAAATTATAGTACCCTTTGAAATTGATAAAATAATAAAACAAGAATACAAATTGTAACGTAACTACTAGTTTACTTGTAAACATCTATTACAAATTTATTTTTAGAAACTGGCGATGGTGTGATCACCGAAACTAGTAGCTACGTTACAATTTGTATTCTAGTTATATTATTTTATTAATTTTAAAGGGTACTATAATTCTATTTTATAAATACAAGAAAGTAGCCCTGAATTCATACATTTCACTATATATCCATTCATTCCTGAACATTATTACAGTAGCTTACTCAATATTCAATATAGGAGAAGAATCAACAGGCTCAGCTAGGAACTATGAACTAGTAGCTCTAACGAATGTTGATTCAATTCAATCAATTTACAGATTTTTAGTGCTGATTGAGTGCGATTTCGTTCTTTATTTTGGTTTTTGATCTGCATAAATTATTCGAAAGTTTATGTTTATATGTGTTCAAGTCGAAAATTGGACAAATGAAGGAAGCCCAACCTACTTTTTCAACTCTGTCATCACCAAAATTTGGAAGATAAAATAGCACAAGGACTACCTTTGTATTTTATCTACCAATGTTTTCATATCAGTGTTGTTTGTTAAACAAAAAAAAAACACATTTCTTGATTTACAAATTTATAATTGATAAATGTTTGATTGAATAATTATTCAGTTTATTATGAAATTTAAAATTGATATAAATGTTTAATCAATGATTATTCAGTTCTATCCAACTATTGCTTCGTTTGTTTTGGGTCGAAAACAATAAAAAATTCCAAAACCTACACAAAAGTTTCTCAATACATTCAAACTAATTTCAAGATCTATAGCCTTCAAATACACCAAAAACAGTGATTGATCCAACAAAAACCAACACCAACAATTCCCCTCAAAGTCACAACATTTTGAGAGTTTAAGAGAGCTGAAACCAGCCCATATTGGATGAAATTGAACTCTTCAGAGGCTTTGATGACATAGAACTCGCAGTTTGAGCTCCCAAACTCTCCAACTTTGTTGGAATTTATGAAGATTCGTCCGTCTTTCATTATATAGTTTCACACTGCCGCAAATCCCAGCTAAGCCTTTAAAGTTTTCCTCTGAAAAAGTTTCAAAGTATCAGAGTTTTTATTGTAGACAGCTCGTGATTTCAGTTTCAGCTCAACAAACTTCTAATTATATTGTGGATCTCCACTCTCATTCCAGGAGCTTAACAATGTTTCTGTGCACTCAAACTTGTTCAGAGGTATTTTGATTTGATTCTATTGTCAAGGAGGTGGACGTTTTGACATCAGTTGAAACAATATGACGTTTAGTCCTAAATCTTGATTAAGTCACTGTCTCAATTCTTGTTGGAACCATTTCAACTTTATTTAAAGAACTTGTGACTTCCTGACCTTGATGGCTCCTGTTTTTCTTGACATTTTCCAAGAAAACCAAGACATTCTTCCAAGAATATTCCTGAATATTCAGTAGCAGGAATTTTCCCTTCTCATTCACTGATTATTGTTACTTTCACAAATTTCTACTCATTGGTTTCCCTTCATAGCCATAGTAATATTATGATTATAGTGCTTTGTACAATAAATTAAATTTATATAAAAATCCTCATCATCTATCGAATATTCAATCTACTACTGCAATTCTTATTAGGATTGTGTTGTTTGTAATATTTTAATATTCAATAGTTCATATATATATATATATATATATATATATATATATATATATATATATATATATATATATATATATATATATATATATATATATATATATATGACTGAATAACTGACTCACTCATTCGCACAACTAAAAATCTACCGGACTAAAAACGTTGAAATCTGGTAGATAAGTTCAGTTGGCCCTTTAGAGGCGCACTAAGAACGGATTTGGAAAAATTTCCAAAGATACGCCCAAAATCTTCGTTTTTCCAGCGTTTTTTTTTAGCGTTTTCTCAGCTTTATCGAGAACAAATGAACAGAAAATGTTCAAATTTAGTACAGAAGCTCAGCTAGGGTGTAATAATGTTGTGTTAGAAGGAATTTGCAATAACGTCAAAGATACGCCCAAAATTAGCGTTTTTTGCTTTTTCTCAGGATTTATCGAGAACAAATGAACAGAAATTGTTCAAATTTAGTACAGAAGCTAAGCTAGGGTGTAATAATTTTGTGTTAGAAGGAATTTGAAATAACGCCAAAGATACGCCCAAAATTAGCGTTTTTTGCTTTTTCTCAGATTTATCGAGAACAAATGAACAGAAATTTTTCAAATTTAGTACAGAAGCTAAGCTAGGGTTTAATAATGTTGTGTTAGAAGGAATTTGAAATAACGCCACAGATACGCCTAAATCTGCGTTTTTTGCGCTTCCTCACCTTTATCGAGAACAAATAAACTGAAAATTTTCAAATTTACTATAGAAGCTCAGCTGGGGTGTAATAATGTTATGTTAGAAGGAATTTGAAATAATGCCAAAGATATGCCCAAAATTAGCGGTTTTTTGCGTTTTCTCACTCAGAAAATGTTCAAATTTGGTACAGAGGTTTAGCTAGGGTCTAAAAATTTTGTGATGAGGTAACTTTAATATTTCATCAAAGTACTTTGACTTTCTGATGGAATGAAGCATGCTCAAATGAAAAGTGCAGGCGAGCGAAGCGAGTTTACAATAATTACATCCTCATCAAGCTACAAAAAATCCAGTACAAAAACGGCACAAATTGATGTTTCAAAAGGTCAATTCTTCAGTAGTCAAGAGTTTCCTATTAAAGAAGTTCGTGAAATTTTCAGTCACCCATAATCCGTGGCATCCGTGACATTTGAAGCTTGGTTGCACAAAAGCCTGTCAAATTTCATCCGTGATTAAAAAACACGTGAACCAATCAGGGAAGCCTTTGATTTAAAGACTCTTTATGATTGGTTCTCGTGACTTCCAATCATTATTTGAATCTAAAAGGATTTTATCATAGAAAAACAATAGCGTAAGTAGTTATCCCATGGTATAGGGCGTTTATGTCGCAACTCTTACTGTTATCTCAAGACCATAGTTCATGTAATTCTTCCCGTGAAGCTGCGTGACACTGGTAGTCTCTCAAATTGTGCCGTTCATACACTCTCACCTCAACAAAACAGTAAAATTTGACAATAATCAACAGTAATCGGCTTGAGATAACAGTAAAAGTTGCGACATAAACGCCCTATACCATGGGATATCTACTTACGCTATTGTTTCTCTATGCTTTTATGCAACCATTCTTAACAGTGGAAATTATTTATAGATAAGGCAATCATGAAATCTCATTTTCCTCAATTTTACCACTTACCTCAAGGCACCATCTCTTAATAAAACCAAGGGAATCTGCCCTTGATGCTACGCACTAAGTGATGATTATGATTGTGAGCATTCACGGTTGTATCTGACGAATTCAATTGCGGTTCTAACAGTTGCAACGCCGGCTAAGTTAGGTAAAGGTACGAAACTTGATTAAACACAATATACTCTCAGACTCTAGCATAATATACAGCTGGGTATCCCATGCTCTCCATCACTCAGCGAAGTTTGAGAGGCTGATATACATTTTGACAGAAGTTTGTTACCTCTCACTCACTCTCTCTTCTCTCTCTCTCCCTTTCTCAGACACACACACACACTCTCTCTCTCTTTGTGGAAAGAGGTTTGGTCCTGAATGTTTTCATACTCCCATGTGCCTGAACCAGGCCTCTTAATTAATATGCGTAACTTCTGGTTTCCAAACAAGGGACTGAAATTGAAAATCACAACATCTGTAGTCTCCCAGTTGCTATTCCATGATTTGATTCACTGTTCTCGGTCTGCAAATTAGAACAGTTTATAAATGAATATAATAGTCACACGCTATGAATTCTGATCTGTTCTGACCCCTAACTTTGAAGTCAAATTAATGTAAATACTGAAGTTATCACAGTCCAAATCTCAATGGTCTCTTCTGATTTCAGTTAGAACTTTGAATTCTTAGGCCCTGTTGCACAAAAGCCGTTTAAATTTTACGGTGATTAATTCCACGAGAGCCAATCAGAGAAGGCGTTTTTGAAAAGACGGCTTCTCTGATTTGTTCTCGTGAGATTAATCACGGTTAAAATTTAACCGGTTTTTGTGCAACCGGTACCTACAGTCCTAATATAAACGGGGAAAACTATGTGTACTACCCTGGAATTTCACTTCAAATTCCCCCTTTAACAATGAATTTAGGGGACCGAGCTTCGCTCTGGAGTACAAAAGCATAACAAATTATTACGAAAGAAGAAATTATAATAACATTCATACAGAAATGTTCTATCTAATCACAGTAAATTGAGATTTATTCCCAGAGGAATGCAAAAAATTCCCTCACAAAGGCCCAGTTGCACAAGAGCCGGTTAAATTTTAATCCTGTTTAACTTCACGTGAACCAAATCAGAGAAGACCATTTCAAAAAGATGGATCTACTGGAATTAATCAGGATTGATAATAACCCGGCTTTTTTGCAACCGGCACTAAGTACCTGATTGAATGAGTCATCATTTTTACACTGTCCCACACACATGAACTTGCTCACTCACTTCCATCACCAACAGACGACGAAATAATTATTATCAGCTATTTTCCCAAGGATGGATAATAATTATCATTTTAATGTCCTCCAGCGAGTTTTCCCAGGGATGAGACCTAGTGCAATCGAATCTTTATATTATAAACCTACTATGTTCTGAATTTCGTGAGAATCGTTAGAGCCGTTTTCGAGATCCGGTGAAATACAAACTTATAAACATATAAACATCTAAACATATAAACAGAAGATGCTCGTTTAATAGTATAGGATGACGAAGTGATGCATTTTGAAGACTGATAAATAATTAATTTTGATCTTGAATAATGCTTTTCACAGATTTTTGTCCAAAGTCCAATATTGAATAGGATGGGTTGTTATTCTTTTGAAAGTGTATTTTCTCACTGTATTTTCTCATCTTCAAATGAGTCAAATGAAGACATCATAGTGATAGATACGATGTTGTTTTTCATGACGATTATAGATGTGTATGCTTTCCAAAACCTTTGCTAAAGATACGTCGATACTAGGATAAAAAATATTAATATTATTAGGTTAAAATATTATTAGGATAAAATAATAACCATATTATTAGGATAAAATAAAAGGAGTATATAATTAGGCTGCATTTACAAAGATGATATAATACTGGACTGGGTCCTGTAATATAGCTGGTAGCTATAACCAGTAATTCATTTCAGTATACCTGCACTTTTCAACTATAAAATCAAGGAATAGTATTCTATGAGATTCCAACTTCGAATATTAATCTAGTAAATGCATAATATAATATCGGACTGAGGTCCTGTGATAGGAGCTGGTAGCTATATCATAGAGTAAAGATACTGTCTATTATTTGCCTCTGGCTATATCCAGTCATTCAATCCAGTATACAACACTTTTAAATTATGACGTCATAGTATAGTATTCTATGAGATTCCAACTTCAAATATCAATCGAAAAGAATGCATAGTATTGGGTTATATTGAACTGGTACTATTCGTAGTAACTATCTAATACAAAATATAATATATAAATATTATATATATATATATAGTTTATATGGTATATTATAGTATGTATAGTATATATTTAGTATAGACTGAATACTAGGAATACAGTAGTAGCAATATATAGTATTCGAATGTAAGCATGCTTCGCCGGTTTCTATGCCCTACATGTGTGAACACATGAATCTATCCATGTAGAAGTCATTCCTAAGCGAATCACTGCTGCAGCTATTAGATGCATGTTGCGTTCCACTGCAATGATCAAACCCTGTATCCGACAAACAGGGTTCCCGCTTTTCAGATCTAGTTAGAAACTGTCTGCTGCCTCTCGGACTTGGATGAATATGGAATAGGTTTGAGACTAAGATATTGAGTTTGAGTACAAGCAGAGCAGCAGAGGAACATTATACAGAGAAATCTTATACATTGGTTTAATGAGAATGTTTTATTCTATGATAAAAGTTGAGTTTGAGATGTTGCATCTCGTTATTATGGTCAGTATTTCATTAACATAGGTGTTGCTATCCTTGTCTACCGAAGCCTATCCTTGCGTATCATATTCGACGAAGCAGATAGCGCTATAATTTTCTACCTCAGCAACGTTGCCAGGTCGTTTTTCAATAATGTAGAAATATAATCCAATTGGAAGAATATTTAATCTCAATTATGAAAATCTATTATTAAATCTTTTAAAAATATATTTTGTTGAGGAATGAAATATATTGATTATTTTTAACAGGTCTTCTTCTTACAGCTCAATCATTTGATTGGTTGGCAGCCTTCCATCTAAATCTGTCCATTGCTACTCTCTTCCATTGTATACAGTTTATAGCACCCAGATCCTTCGTCATTTGTCTTAGATACTGTAGCCGGGGTCTGCCACGACCCCTTTGTCCATCAACTGTACCTTCTAGAATACTTGACGTGAATGCGTCGTGTCTTATTATGTGTCCAATCCAAGAATGTCGTCTGTCCCTGAGAAAATTCAGAACAGATCTCTTTTCCACCGCCCTCTGGAATACCTCCTCATTCGTAACTCTGTCAGTCCATTTTATTTTGAGCATACGCCTCCAACACCACACTTCAAAAGCATTTAGAGTCTTTTCCTCAGCCTTACCAATAGTCCACGTTTCAGACCCATAGAGAGCTATACTCCAAATGCAACTCTTTATTAGTCTCTTTCTTATTTCCAACGATAGACTATTTGAGGAAAGAAGCTGCCTTTTACTGATGAACATACCCTTAGCTTCTCTGATTCGGCGCTTTATATCTAGTCTATCTTTTCCATCCTCTGATATAATGCTTCCAAGATATTTGAACATTTTAACCTGCTTCAGGGCGTGATTGTCTGATTTAACAGGTATGAAAAGTTAATATACGGGTATCAGCTATCTTCTATAGAAGGCAGTGGCCAGGCAGAGAATCTGCAAAGCTGTTCTCCTATCTTAGCTGTTCTCCTTCCTCCACTGTCATTATAACGTGGACCTCACTATAGCTGACAAATAATTATTTTTTCCAGTCTATAACGTCTCAACTATTAAGTTGACTGTACTTGGTAACACAAAATTCTTTTGAAGCAAATTGTTCCAGTATATTTTATAACATTCACAGTGACTGAAATTGGTTCACGAAAGTCTTTTGATAAGGATCACTCCTCCATACATGATAGGCTAATTACTAGAATCCACGACTAAAATTTCTCAGAACAATCAAACTCAGGGGCTAGAAACCATCATACATATCACAATAACACAAAGCTTAGTAAGAGAGAGAGGAAGATGTTTTGTTAGTTGTGATAGTTGTACACCCTGTTTGCTGAAATGCCACTTTACGGTGTGCTAGCTGCAATGCAAGGTGAGATGAAAAGCCAGCTTACTAACCGACTACATCTCGACTCTCGACAGGAAATTATTCGCCTCGCGTGCAACTGTCAATTGCAGCACCGCTTTGTTGATTGTGATAATGATGATGCTGATGATGAATATGTTGATGATCAAGATTAAGTTGATGATGATGTTGATAATGATGGAGAAGACAGAGACGAAGATAATGTCGTTGATGATGATTATTATGATTATTATGATTATGATGATGAAGATGATGGTGATGATTATGATGGTGATGATGATGATGATGATGATGATGATAATGATGGTGATGATGATAATGATCAAGATGAAATTGATGATGATGATAAATATGAAGTTGATGATGATGATGATGATGATGATGATGATGATGATGGTGATGATGATGATGAAGTTGATGATGATAAAGATGGAGTTGATGATGATGATGATGATAATGATGCTGATAATGATGAAGATGATGGTGCTGATAATGATGATGATAAGTTCCTATTATTTTTATCATTATTTTCTTTTTTAATTTTTTGTATCTGTACAATTTTTATTGTTAAGAAGACATATTTGGGGAAACCCGTTGTCTCCATTGTGAATAAATAAATAAATAAACTATTGATTGCGTGCAATAACGCATGCAATTGATAACTAAAATAGCATAGCATTGTCTCTCGAACTTTCTCCGCTTTGAACTCGGGCTGTCCCGTTGACAGTATGTCTTGAAGGAGATCAGCTTTTGATGTTAGCATTTTTGATACACCAACCCCAACAGCCATTAGCCGTTTTCACACCGATATCTGGCCGACACGACATACAGACAGGATTTACTCTGATGAACAGTATAAGAGGAGGCTGCGGTTTATAACTGTGCGAGGTCTACTGTTCACAGAACTACTAGTAATAGCGACAAAGATAATGATTATGATGATGGTGATAATGACGATGATAAAGACGAGGTTTATGATAACCTGCTCTTGTTACTTGGCCTCTTCAATGTCAATTCCATTCGACAAATAAAAACCAGTGTAGCAACACAATAATTAATTCATGCAAAGCTCAACTTGACAAGCCAGTAGAAGATTACACCGTTATGAATTGACAATCATCTCTGGTCAGCTTACAGGAAAGCGGAATATTTTTCAATTTTTTTCTCAACGTCAAGCTTTCACATTTTTTTTTCTTACATTGTTGAATTTTTTCCCGAATGGGCGAACAAATGAAATTGTTAACAAATGGGAGGGAGTTGTAATATGCGAGATATGAAAGGATTAGTACAGCAATCAATATTGAATAAATGGATATATCGTACAGGCTACATGGAAAAATATTCAGGCTATAGTATTTTCTATTTTTAAATTTTCTTTGACTGCATGATGGTAATCGAGTGTAATTTGAAGTGTATTGCTATCCAAGAGGAATCAAGAAACTACCATCTTCAAATCAATCTCTGATAAAGCACACAAAACCCGTGTGATCAATAGTAGTTAAAGCCAAGCTTAAATTAATCCAGCATTGAATTGAGAAATATTAAAAAACTTGAAAAATTTGAAGCCAGAAAAATCACAAAAACATTCGTAGAACAGCTGTTTATGATCTGCTTTCACCATCAACAAACTCTATCCTATTCCTAATACAACTTGGGTGGAAATATCCCTTGAATTCACACATCTTCAATCCAATTCCAATCTCATATTTCATCACGAAACTCTCTACTCTTCTAACCCAATTGATGAAAGGTTTCATTTCAGACTTTTATCACGGGAATACATAGCAGCGACCAGCGACCTTGGTCGTTTTCATATCGCGCGCTTCAAATATCAATCGCATTTCAATTCAATCATGATGCTTGACGGATAAGGTGAGAAATCAATAATGAGCCGAGCCATTACTCAGCAGGCGAGTTCAGTTTTCCATTACCCAGTTTTCTAAAACATCGCTCAACGTTTCTATTTAGATTGTGAACGGCTGCAGTTCAGTTTTCCATTACCCAGTTTTCTAAAACATCGTTCAACGTTTCCATTTCGAATGTGAACGGCTGCAGGTGAGCTCTAAAATGACGAAGAGAATTTTTGTTTTTTGCGTTGAGGGTGATTAACCTCAATATCAAATAACTCTATATAGGCTTTAGTATGGATAACTTTCACAATAAATACTCATGCAAGGGAAGTTTCCCTGTACGCATGGAGGAGTTGCTGCAGTGCAGACCCTAAAAACTCTCTCATAGTTAAAAAATGATAATTGAAAAATAGTTGACTATCACAATATTAACTTCACAACTACTCCCCAGAAAGTGATTAAAACTACATACTCCTAGATTGTTGAGGAGGATAATAGTGATATATAAAGGGACCTACTTTTAATTGATGATATCAATGTACCTACATTTAGGGCCGGTTTCCGAGCTCGGGATTTGGCTAAGTTCTAGACTTTAAACAGCTGGAGTAAGAAAATTGGCTTTCCGAAACGGGGCGTAGTCGTAGTCATTGTCAAAGTGACGTTTGAATTAAATTTCAAAAAACTAGAAAATTGAACACAAAATAAAATAAAGAGAAAATAGTGTAAAGTTTCAGCTATTTTGAATTATTTAGAAATGTTAAATTCCGTCAAGGAAAACGTTTCCAATTATAGAAATAAGAAGATAAAAACTGCAACTACTTTTATAAAAACTGCGACTACGCCCCGTTTTGGAAAGCTAATTTTCTGACTCCAGCTGTTTAAAGTCTAGAACTTAGCTAAATCCCGAGCTCGGAAACCAGCCCTTTGATTTGCTATTCACAGTTACAACTATTCTGTTGAATAGTTATTCAGCATTTTGCTTTACAGTAGTAAATTTTTGATGCAGTAAGTAAATAGTATTAACTTTTAGCACAGTTCATTCTACTCAATTGGTTCGTAGTTCAAAGCTTCAAGAATAAACATTGGAAGGAATGAGGCAAGTATGGAAATTCGCAAAACAGATAATAAGATGGTGAAGTGAAATTATGCAATTATGAAAATATGAAATTATGCAACTGCGAAACAAGCAGAAAGATTGAAAACTGTCTAAGGATAAAGAGAAACACCCCTAGTCAGAGAAAACTTCTATAATGTTGTATTCTGTGCCCTAGTTTAATGGGAAAATATGAATGAAAGCTAAGAAAATAGTATTAGAGGTAAATACTGTATTCCATGTAGAATGAGGAAAAAATAAGGAGAGAATTATAACAGTGCAACACTAACGTAGTTCAATGGAAGAATCTGAATAGGAGTAAACAAAATGGAGTAAGAGGCCCGAGATTAGGTGACTATAGCTCGGACCAATCGCGAATGAGATCCAGTTGAGCCCCACCTAACACGCCTTGAAGCTCCGCCTACTCTCTTTCCTGATTGATCGACGATGTAAAGTGTACTATGCTTCTAAGTTCTGCCAATAGGTGACGGTATCTATTGGATACAATCACTACCTCCGTAAACAAAGCCGTAGTGCATTCATGTGACGTCAGCACAGGTAAGACTCCTACACCAATAGAAATTCGTTGATTTCAGCTGATCTATATCAGCTAGTGTTTTGATTCGTGTTGGGGCCCTACTTGTGCTGACGTCACACGAATGCACTACGGCTTTGTTTACGGAGGTAGTGATACAACACACATCTGACAGGTTCCATTCTCCATATGTAGAAAGATTCAAGAAATCAAATTAATGATGTTTGATAAATTATAAAAGATTTTTATGAGTGGATGAAGTTTATTGAATTCTGAGAAATATGGAAAAACAAATCAACTTCTCCTACAACTACTAAACGGCAACCATCGTTTGCCTTAATCATCATGGAATTAATTAGAGAGCTTTGAAAACAGTGAATGAATGATGGAAAAAATAGATTTGAACCAATGAGAGAGCTCAAAATCAAAATCATGAAGTCATGAAAATTCGGATTTTCCCAAATAATATGGATTTATTCAATGAAGCGGAGTCATAAGCCATACAAAGGATTCTTCAATCACGAAAATGAAAAATTATGTTTAAATATTTCTATAAAATATCAATTTTTAATCATGGAAAATTTCATTTAATCAGTTTCATTTCCTATGAAACATCATAGGTCGTAACTCCAACCAAGTTTAAACAGAGCTCGATCAACTGGTGGTTTTAACTTGTAATGCAACAAGTATATTATGTACTTGTACATATTTCAGAAAGGAATATTATGATCACCCCGACACACAACATTATAGTGAGGTATCATAATTAGGACTAAGTTTATTGTTAGCAGCTTTTGTATGTATATTATAATAATTATATATATGTTTTGTCAATAAACTCCTCTGGTTGCAATTCATTGACAATCAAAGAAATTATTATTATCACCACAGCCATCATAGTAAATGCGACTATAACTTCATAATCCTAGATTGAGCTAACTTGGGTTCAATTGCAAAAAAGTGTCAGTTTCAAAAACCAAACATTCTAATATTGGTTGAGAGTAAATTTTACTCTCAACCAATAAATTGTCTGGTTCTGAAACTGACATACATACAAAAGTTGGTAACAATAAACTTAGTCGTAGTTATTGTAAGTCATTTAATGACGTTAAATTTCTTAATGTAAACACGGGCTCGATACATCAATGTATATAATTAATGTATATACGATACATCATATTATGTGGGCCTACTTCATATTAGTATACATTACTAAATACTAATACTATATACTAAACGAATAATATATACTAACCTTGGGGAGGAGAGACTCTGGGGAAGCAACAGCATGGCAGAACATTCGTAGCACAGGTTAGAGCAAAGTTTTAAAAGTTGTTCAACTGTTGAAGCCACAACCACATGCGTTTAGAACTTGCATGCATACCACAGCTGAAACCACAGACTTAAAGTTTTGTGAAATGGTAGGTTGAGGTGAAACTGGGCAAGTTTGATAGTTATGAGGATATGTGCCATTCACCAAAGTCATAAAAAGGAAGAGGGATTGTGTTCTTGAGGAGCTATAATTATTATTCTGGACGTAATCCCACACTCATCCCTTTCGAAATACCGTATTCTAGAACCTTTTCCAATTACCATCATTCTGCATAATGATGAGTTGATTGCTTGCTTGTTGGTGCAGATTTAATAGAAGATAATAGGTATCTTCTATTATTGTAATAATTATTACTAAAAATAAAAGCAAATATGATGAGGAGGCAAATAATTCATTCTCTATTTGAATAATTCATCTCAATCTACGTAAAACCACGTCTTGTACTTCCTATAGATCTATTCGGTCTACTCCTCCTCCTCCTCCTCCTCCTCCTCCTCCTCCTCCTCCTCCTCCTCCTCCTCCTCCTCCTCCTCCTCCTCCTCCACCTCCTACTCTTCCTCAACCTCCTACTCCTTCTCCTGGTCCTCATCATTCTCCTCCTTCTCTCTCACTCTCTCCTTCTTTGAGAATCATGTTGTTACATGACAAAATCATAGTATAAATTTAAATAATTGTACATGACTTCCATACGTAAATTCAAAAATCTGGTGTGGCGCACTCACACAACTTTCCTTGCCGTTATGAAAATTAATCACCTGACGCTAGTGTGCACGCGCATCTCAAGTCTACTTATAAACAAAGATCTGAGCCAGCTGGTGACATGACAATAACGCTGGAGACATAGGAGGTCTGCTTATATCTATGAAGAGATAGCTCTTCATAGTGAATCATTTAATAGAATCAACAGTTGCCAACAGTTTGCAATTGAAATAATAACATTTTCTCGAATTTCATGCTTATTTTCAATTTTAGGAGAAAATGTTACAGATTATTAATTGTAGAGATTTTCATGCTTAATCTTTTCCACTCAAAATTTTTTGTTTAAATTTCATCTGAAGCCTGATCATTGGGAATCTAAAATAGAACTTAGCATAGATGGGGCAGAGCTCCTGAAATTTTTACAGATATGAAACTTGTGGCAGTTGATAGACCTTATCAATTACTATTTTTGGTATAGATTTAATCGAAATCGTTGGAGCCGTTTTTGAGAAAATCGCGAAAAACCCTGTTTTTGACAACATTTTCGCCATTTCAGCCGCCATCTTGAATTGCATTTGATCGAAATTGTTCGTGTCGGATCCTTATAGTGAAAGGACCTTAAGTTCCAAATTTCAAGTCATTCCGTTAATTGGGAGATGAGATATCGTGTACACAGACGCACATACACTCATACACACACACACACACACACACACACACACACACACACACACACACACACACAACACACACACACACACAACACACACCACACACACACACACACACAACACACACACACACAACACACACACACACACACACACACACACACACACACACACACACACACACACACACACACACACACACACCAATACCCAAAAAACACTTTTTTGGACTCAGTTGACCTTGAAACGTATAGAAATTTAGAAATTGGGTTACCTTAATTTTTTTCGGAAAGCAATACTTTCCTTACCTATGGTAATAGAGCAAGGAAAGTAAAAACTACCATCTATTCAGATCTGAACTCATCCAACGTTTCGTTAATTTGGAAAATTTCGATCAATTCAGTCAATCACATGACTTTCAACTTTTGCAATAACTAGAATCTTCACTTTAATAAATCAATTAATATTTGGTCTTGGTCATTCATCTACCATGAGTTCTGAACTCATCATCGTTTCGTTAATTTGGAAAATTTCGTTAAATTCGGTTAATGACATGATTTTGAATCTTTGCAATAAATAATCTTCACTCTAATAAACCAATCAATACTTGGTCTGTAGGCTCTTGAGAATGTAACTGTCACTATAGTAAGTCCATGTTATAATGGCAGTGTTTGATTAGCAATGGTATTGCTATCCTTGTCTATCATTCAACAAAGCGGATAGCGCTATCTCTTTCTCGCTTTGCTCTGTTGCCAGATCGTCTTTCATTAATGTAGAATTGATAATTAATCAACAAAATATTAGAGATTATATTTAGAATATATATTATTGTAATTCCTCTTTTCTGTATAGGGATACTTGTAATATAAATAGAAATACATTTTATTTTTAGAAATTATTTTTATTTCTATTTATATTATTGTAAGTACAAGATTGAAAGAATAAGACTTTGATATTGTCAATACCACTTTTATTTATTCTAAAATTAAATTACATCATACAATCAAATTATTAAAGTACATGATTGTTCTGATTTCACAGAAGCTATGTTTTCTTTTTTGTTTGTACTTTTGTTCACTTTCTTTACTGAAGAATAAAATTTATTATTTATTATTTCATCTTAATTATGAAAAATCATTATGAAATTATTGAAAAATATAATATCTTGTTCAATAAAATATAATTGATAATTTCAAACGGGAATGAACAGTTAATATTACATCAATAAACCTGTATCAGCTACCGTCTATAGAAGGCATTGACAAGACTGAGGACCGGCAACATTATTCTCCAATCTTTCTCCACTACCATTATTACGTGGACCTCACTTTAATAACGTTTTTGAGAACCATTAATGAGGTTCAACAGCTTCCATTGTTTGGTATTGATCTATTATTCACATTTTGGGCCAATTTGCTGGAAAGGACAAAATTGTTGCTTTTTATTCTCGTCAAAGTGTCAGCATTAGTTGTGATTGAGACGCATTGATTTTATTCATTCTTATTCTTTATCACGTTATTATTGATGTCCAATGCTAACTGTTTGAACTGAATTTTACTACTATTTTGCTATTGTTGTCGTTGTTTTTGTTGTTGTTAAGGTTTGTTGTTAAGGTGTCGAGTAGGTTAAAGTTCACAACCAATTCATTTTAACATTCTAGCAGTAGAGGCAGACCAAATTCTAGAACACCCGATTGTTGAAAATGCCGTAGTAGTTAAAGTGATTGACAAGTTGTTTACGAGATCTTGACGTCATCATTAATTCATGGTAGAGTGGGCGCTGCTTCCTGAATTGTTAAGTACCTAAGTGATTGTTGTAGAGTGATTGTCCCGAGTGTACTCAAGAGTCAAGAGGGCTGAAAATACAGTGAACTATAGCAGGCAACAGTTTAGATTGAAGTGAGTACACTCGGAAAATAATTGAAATAGTTGACCAGTAGTGGAAGTATTTGTGATAGTTACTAGTATCTGGTATTGTTTGTAAATGTTAAGACATGGAAATCGAGAAGTCAGAAAATATTGTATAAAGTGTATATAGTATATAGTATATGGTGTACAGTATATATAGTGAGGTTCACGTTATAATGACAGTATTTGATCAACTTTGGTTTTGCTATCCTTGTCTATCATTCGACAAAGCCGGTTGTACTATCCTTTTCTAGGTTCACAACGATGTCAATAATTATGTTTTCCTACAGTTACGTTGAAAAGTGGCCATTGCTGCACTGATTACAGAACGCAAAGAATCACTTTTCCGCTCTAGTGCGGGAAAAATTTTTCTGCACTCCAGATTTGCAACATGGCAACGCAAAATACTTAGTAGGTTATATGGAGCAACAGTGCAGCAAAATCAAAATGAAGTTGGTAACAGTGACTGCTGTGGCTGCTATAGTGAGCAGAGGTGCAACGAAGCACAACGCGCTAATTATTATTCATTATATATTATAACCAACGACAACGAGGACTTTAGGATTTTAGGATTAAGGTTTTTATCAATGATAAAATTACACAGAAAAACATTTGATGCATTTCAGGCAATTTTACCCATAATTACACACTTTTCATATTCAATGGTAACTGTAGGAAAAACTTAATGTGAAATACGTGCGCAAAGTTCCTCTGCTGCACTCAACAAACCATTCCGCCCTCGCCTACGGCTCGGGCGTAAACGTTTCTTTCGGTGCAGCAAACTGTCACTTTGCGCACTAGTTGCACAAATAACTATTTTGACGGTGTAGAAATATAATTAATTAATGCAGAGAATCGGCATCGCTATTCTTCTATCTTTATCCACTGCCATTATAACGTGGACCACACTATAGTGTATATTATTGAATATGGTTGATTATAGTATATGGTTTAAGTATAGTGGATAACAGTTTAGATTGGTGTAAGTATACTCGAAAGTATTAGAAATAGTTGACCATTAATGGAAGTGAATTGTAGTGTTTGGAGTAGTTACTCGTATCTCGAATTGTTTGTAAATGTCAGGTCATGGAAGTTCAGAGGTCAGGAAATTCCGTTAAGTATGATTGAGTACAGTTCAGTTTAGTATGAGTATAGTTGCGAAGTATTTGAAGTAGTTACTGGTAGCTAAACCAAGAGTAGTTACTAGTTGAACGCTTTCAAAACAAGTTCTTCAAGACGACCGATCTCACTCCGAGTGATTCTCATAGTTTCATCAATAATTCAAGGCTTGTTGAAGTTCAATATGCTGCAAGGTACAATACGGTGCAAAAGCTGTATTTGAAATAACTATCCCTAAGCAGGCTGTTATTCATAAAAGGGATACTAGTACAAGAGAATACATTAAACTTGAGAAGTTTTAAACTAATTATTAGTTGTTAACTTTCAGAACAAGTAAATTTACTCCACTAGAATAAGTATAGTGGTACTTGAAGTCAGAAGCTTTCAAAGACGAAACAAAGACAGAGCTATTCTACTCCTCACAATATATATCTCTACTGCTTTAATTCTAGATTTATTTTTATTATTCACTGTAATTCTTCAATTTGTAATTCTATTATATTTAATTCTAGATTATTCACTGTTATCACTAAAAGGAATAAACTACTATAAAATGAAAGAAGCCTATAGGAAAAGACGCCCTTGTTCTATAGTAAGATTTACGGTAGACTTTCAGCATTCCTTATTAATAATATCAATGCTTCAACTATAAGAGGAGTTGTCAAAAAATAAAGTTTTTCAATTAATAGAGAAATTTCACAATAACAATACATCACTGCTTCCATTCAACCCGATCATTACAGTTTGAAATGAATCTGATTATAGACTGGAGTAGAACAGTAGTTGATCTATCAACTTCTTCCCTTACAAATGTTTTTAATTATACACAGAATACTTAAAAGGATTTTAAAAAATCTGGTGTGGCGCACTCACACAACTTTCCTTGCCGTTATGAGAATTGATCAACTGACGCTAATGTTCCCCCGCAACTCAAGACTGCTATTTAAAGATCTAAGCCAGAGCTGGTGACAGGACAAAAACGCTGCAGACACACGAAGTCTGCTATCTCTTCATAGTGAATGATTTAAAAGAATCAACAGTTGCCAACAGTTATTTTCAATTTTAGGTGAAAATGTTACTAATCATTAATTGTAGAGATTTTCATGATCAATCTTTTCCACTTGAAATTTTTTGTTTAAACTCTATCTGAAGCCTGATAATTGGTAATCTAAAATCAAACTTTGCATAGATGGGGCGCAGCTCCTGAAATTTTTACAGATATGGGACTTGTGGTAGTTGATAGAGCTTATCAATGACTATTTTAGGCATGAACTTGATCAAAATCGTTGGAGCCGTTTTCGAGAAAATCGCGAAAAACCATGTTTTTGACAACATTTTTGCCATTTTAGCCGCCATCTTGAATTGCATTTGATCGAAATTGTTCGTGTCGAATCCTTATATTGTAAGGACCTTAAGTTCCGAATTTCAAGTCATTCCGTTAATTGGGAGATGAGATATCGTGTACACAGACGCACATACTCTCATACATACACACACACACACACACACACACACACACACACACACACACACACACACACACACACCACACACACACACACACACACACACACACACACACACACACATACACACACACACACACACACATACAGACACAGACCAATACCCAAAAACCCCTTTTTCGGACTCAGGGGACCTTGAAACGTATAGAAATTTATAAATTGGGGTACCTTAATTTTTTTCGGAGAGCAATACTTTCCTTACCTATGGTAATAGGGCGAGGAAAGTAAAAATACGTTAGAATAGATAAAAGGAATATTTTTCCTTTGTAGGTTCGGTTTCAAAAGGAGATCTTTGGCAAATCAATAATGTAGAAATTCTGCGATCTGAGCTCAGAACGAAACGACCGGGTATTTCAATTCTCTTAGAGAATCCAAGAAGCAGCATGGTATGAATCATAATCCATTCCAAATACCATCCTCAGATGTAAAATATGAAGCAAACTGGGAAGAAAAAGGAGACACTGAAAATTGTAAAGACATTCAAGGAGATACGATGCGAATGAAAATAGATCCGAGATACTAAAAAAGGCTCAGATCGAATATTTCAAAATGGTTTAAAGCTTTCAAAATGGAGTTTGAATACGGTATGTATTGAAAGAAAGAAAATGGATCACCCTGAGGCACGGTGTAGAAAAAAGAGTATGAGAGACTTTAATGGTTTTAGAAGGAGACATTATTCAGACGAGTAGTGAAAGAATTGGAGATACAAAAAGGAATGAATCGAGACATGTCTTGGAAAAGAAGCTTGAGAAGCTAAAGAAGTTAAAAAAAGACGATATAATACAGGTTCAGATACTACAGCATAGTACAAGCATTTTACTTCTGTTGGAAATAGGAAAGAGAAACTTTTCAATAGAAAAAGAATAAGAATAGATTCTGGAAAAATAAATTGAAACATCTCAAGGTGTAACAAAAGACGATACTACAGCAAAATGCAAGCGTTTTCTCTCGATGAAAATCTACTGAAAAGACGATACTGAAACCTCGATACTTCCGCTGGGAATCGATACTATAAACCAGTTTGAGCACCCATTGAAATTCAGATGAGTGACGCAAAATGAACAGGAATTGGCGGATGAGTTGAAGAGTATTGGCAAGCCAAGCTGAGCCAAGTGAAGGGGTGAAAAACGTATAAAAAGGTGCCAAGTACTGCAAGATGACTACCGACCGGCTTCCAGGCTTATGAGTGACACTCTCTTGGGTGAGAGAATTCACAGCTCTTTACTCATTCTTCTCCTTCTTCTTCTTCTTTTTCCTTTTCTACCTTCACTACTCTTCTTACATTCTTTTTACTTCTCACTCTTAGATTTTACTTTTTCCATTTTACATTTTTTTTTGTCATAGTCATTCAATTTCAGCTGTTTTACATCCATGAAATCAAGCCGGTAAACAGCTGATTGTAGAACCAAAAAACATATGATTCTCATTACAGCACAAAGACCTTAAAGATGCATAGACTCACATGCAGCGCTAGTGTCGTACTTGGAATTGAAATCCGCCATTGAGGGGGCAACCCATAAGATTATTACATACCAATGCCACCAACGCCTTTGTGATCTATAGTATTACAAATAAATAGTATATAATATCTCGTGCTAAAATACCCCAATGGCGGCCTTCAATTTCAAGTAAGAGCTATCATTGGGAAGGCATAGGCATTGTGGGTCTATATCTCTTTAAGGTCTTGTTACAGCATACTATACTGTAATAAAATCATATATTTTCTTTACAGTCAAGTATTTTTCCTAGGTCCGAATTTGGAACAGCAAAACTGTTCCTAAAGCCGCCTTTTAGCGCTCCAGGTGGAATTTTTGTCAACTACAATCAAGAAATTCCCGATTCGAAACGTGTAAACAAGGTTATGTTTATAGAATGCATGTAGTAATGTCAGCACAAGCAGGTAATGTTTTCTGTTTCCCAATCATTCTTTTCTAGATTATTATGACAGAAAATAGTGTAAGTTACTTGGACGTGAATGTCTTTTGCAGTGCTCGAATGAAATTCTAGTCGAGGCTAACGCTAACATCATTCTCGCCTGCAAAACGGCATTTCCCGTACTTGTGACTTAAGATACTATTCTATACTGAGATTTACTTGATTATGTCAGCATTCCTTATAAATAATATCATTGCTTCCCATTTGAAGTGAATATCACTGCCGGTTGGATTACAGTTCTTTATTTATGTATGTTACAATAGGATATAATAGAGGATATAATATGAAGAGATAAATAGAAAGACCTCTCACATGCACACACATCAAAACATGGTTCCCGAAATGGAACTGAACCGGAAAAAGTGAAAGGAACCGGAAAATGTGTAAGGATCCGGAAAAATGTGTAAGGCCACGCTCACCCTTCATGATATGGATGGATACCTTTTGTACGAGAAAGTACAATGGCTTTCGTAGGAATGAAGTGCTCACACATGATGCGTATCTCTCTCAGAGAAAGTACAAATATAACAGGACTAGAGACCTGATAAATGAACTTCATTATGAATAGATCCTAAATATTGTAAATGATCAATCATCACAGAATAATGCTTGGTTGTTGTCAATTTTTATTATCGTGTTGAGTTCCTTTCTAGAGATTACTCTGAAATTGACAATTCATTATCTATTAATATTGTAGGATACGAGTAAATTTCATCGTATTTATTTTTAACAGATGCATGTTTGATTACAAACTTGCTGTGATAAATAATATAATAATATAATTTTTCCCTCACCGAATAAGCGATAACATCCTAAACCTAGCTCCGCAGTGCAGGCTGGTTGCTTGGCTGAATCGGACTAGGCGCTGAGACAGCAAATAACAGTAGCGTTGGTGGGAATGTAAGCGGCCGCAGTAACATCTTCCACCCAGCAATGGTCGGCGTAGTTCCGCCTAGCGGACAGACGAAAGATCAAACCAGTCGGTTATTTGATCCCTCCAGCCAGGCTCAGCCAAGCAGCCGAGACAATAGAACAATGGAGTGGCGGTCTTATTCGCGTTCATCAGCAGTTTTCTTTCTCACGACTATTTTGATTTTTGTGTGTCAATAATAACTCCAGTCACCAGTAAAAAGTTCCCAGAAACGTTGTGTACTACCATATTAATGACTTTTCGTGATGATTTTTAATTATTCAAAAAACATTGTTGACATTCTGAGCCTTTAGGCTAAACTTGGGGTCGCTGAGAACGAATCTGCAATCAGAATTTCTCTATCACGAAAAATAACGAAAAAAATCCAGCTGTTGATCTTCCGGCAACCGTTAACAGTCATCCTGCAATGTGGCCGAAACACTTCCAAGACAGACACCCATCTCAAATGACAACAACGCCAAGCTGTAAGAAACCATCCTGCACTGCGGCGCTGGGTTAAGAGATATAAACATACCAGCTTGATGGGATTCCAGACTTTTACGTCAGAGTGTACTAAATTGACTATGTAAGTCACTATACTCCGTGCAAATCTTCTTTAGACTTGGAGGAATTTGCGGCGCAGAGAAATGGAGGGAGATCAGCCAATTGCAGTGATGGATTGAGTCATAGTTGGGAGCGTAGTTGTCAATTTGTCGAATAGAGTCAGTCGAGTCTGTGTTTGCAGAGAGGGAAACTTCCTGAGTTTAACATGAGCGCTTGAATACTCACTGGAAATTAGAGAACGCTGGCCTGTACACAATGGCAACATAGCCGCCGTTGTATCTCTGTTGCTGTATTCCTTCTCTGCTGCGCATGTCCATCCCAAGTCCGAAGTTAATTTGAACGGAGTATAATAAGTCACAATCGCTTATCACCTGTATTATGTAGTGTGAGTTCTCAGATTTATTTCAACACATCTGGATCGACCTTGCGTTCTCTTTCGTTTCCTACTTAAGGTGCGTACACATTTACGCGCCGCGAACATGAGCAATTCACTTTCAATCAGCTGATGCCAAGCTTTTTATATCTGTATCTTACCGTTTCTGTAAAAATACAGATAGTATAATCAGCTGATTTAAAGTGAATTGCTCATGTTTGCGGCGCGTATATCTGTACGTACCTTTAGGTTCAATTATCATACAAAGAACGAAAATTCCAACTAGATTTCTCAAATCTCACTAATCTTACGTTCAATATTGATAGTAAGAAGACGTACTAAAAATGTCACGTTTTTTGGAAAAAATGTCACGTTTTTTGGAAAAAAATGTTACGTTTTTTGGTAAAACGCATACAGCATGATCGCAGCCTAGTTCTCTTGGGTGAGAAAACTCAGTAGGCTACTCGTAACACATTCTTCTTCTCCATTTTCTCCACCACCTCTTCTATTTCTCCCTCTCTTTCTAGTGGATATGAAGAGATGAATAGCAAGTCCTCACACACACAATCATCATCACACGCATACCACTCTCACACACACCCAAACTGCACTGCACAATACGGTTTGTAAGATGGAATAGGACCAGAAAAAGTGCAAGATGCTTGTTCTATTCTCAACAATTTTCGTTGCCCTCAACTTTGTCTCTCATCTCCCATTTTTCACCCTTTTTGATCGCCTTCCTGATGGCATTTCCGTGCCAGCTTCGAGCTACTGTTTAAATTACGCTCTGTCTACCTTGCGTTCCTTCGTCTTGTCATATCTTTGTTGGTGTGGCACTCTACCTGTGTGATACTCAGATTCATTTTAAACTGTCAGAATTGGTTGGATGAGAAGCGTTGGATTGCTATCAGTTTGAGGGGAATCTCACTATAGCAGGTCAGAATTTCTGAGATATGTTTGTTTTCTTTCCTCCATACTTACTCCTCCTCCTCCTCCTCCTCCTCCACCTCCTCCTCCTCCTACTTCTCCTCCTTCTCATCCACTTCCTCGTTCCCCCCATCTATCACTTCCTCTTCCTACTATTATTTCAATTATCATTTAATTGCGAATTTGTTCCACATTATACAAGTTGTCTACATCTTGATTTATTTACTTTTTTTCTTTATTTTTATCTGCAATTTCAATTCCAATATCAATTCCACTTCACTATCTTCAATCCTCTTCTTTTTTCCCATAATACATTATCATAGAGAAACGATAGCATAAGTAGATATCCCATGGTATAGGGCGTTTATGTCGCAACTTTTACTGTTATCCCAAGCCGATAGTTCACGTAGTTCTTTCCTGTGCAGCTGTGTGACGCTGGTAGTCTCTCAAATTGTGCTGTTCATACACTATTACCCCAACAAAACAGTAAAAATTGACAATAATCGACAGTAATCGGCTTGAGATAACAGTAAAAGTTGCGACTTAAATTCCCTATACCATGGGATATCTACTTACGCTATTGTTTCTCTATGACATTATCTTCTCGTCATAATTTTCCCCTCCTTCATTGTATTTAAAATTATTTACTTCTTATTCTTCCTCATTCTTAATTTTCTACATCCATAAAGTTGACTTTTTCAATATTTTCTTACTGCTTGTTTCCTCCTTCTTCTCAGACGTTTTTTACTCGACTCTCTTTCTTCGTTGTATTTTAATTCTTCCTACATATCCTCTTCTTCCACAGTTTTTTCTTATTTTTCATCCTCTTCTCCACCATATTTTTCCTATCATTATTTAGCGTATGGCAGATAGCCTACACAACAAATATATAGCTAATGAGTCTCAAATGCCTAGATATACACTGTATATTTCCAAATTCTTTGAGATGTTGTGTAGTTTTCGGTCAGGAGAACATAAGTTTGTCTGACCGCCATTATTTGCTAGTCCATTTAGCGTTACCCAATGTGCACCATGGAGGCGTACTAGCATTTCACATATTTAATTAAAAACTGATTGCTGGAACAATTTTGAGGTTAAAGTAGGTTGAAACTTAATTTTCAATTTTTACAGAAAAAAAATTCGAAATCATCTTCATCATTACAAATTTCCAAAATTGCTTCAAATTGTAATTTATCACACAAAAACAATCCAAATATAGAATTTCTGTTTGAAATTTACACCCAAAAAACGTTTAGCTAAGCTGGTTACATTTTTATTATGAAAGATTCTTCCTATCAATTCAAATTCATCTGCTTTTCCCGTTTCCACTTTCAACGTTCCCCTTTTCTTGTAACTACTGATCCTTCTTTAAATAATTATTCTCTCTCTCTTTATTTTTCAGGCACCTCTTCATCAATATCTTCTTCTCTGCTCAATATGTTCATATTTTGTTTCTGTTACCTTCTCTGTTTTTCTCATTCATTTTCATCTTCGTATATTTTTTGTTTTCCTTCCTCACCTTCCTCTTATCATCTTCTTCTCTCTTCCCCAAATCTTCTTTAGTTTCTTCATCTCTATATTCTTCAATCTTATCTTGATACTATTGTTTCTCTTCTCCACATTTTCTAAGCTATCTTATTCTATTATACATCTTCCTTAAGTCCCTCTTTTCTTATCCCACTTTCTTCTCCCTTTCTCCTTTCACAACTGTTCCATTCTCTCACAAACCATTATTCCACATTGCTCTTTTTATCGAATGAAAGTGTAGTGAAAGAATTTAAAGAAATTATAGATTGGAAATGTATGCTTCAATGGAAGACTTTAGCAATAAAAATTAATATTTTAGGATAAGAAATAAGAGAACAGAATTATTGGTTAGTCCTAGTGACTAGTTTTATAAAAAAATAATATGAAAAACATTGTTCTCTTCACACCAACCTTGAATCTCTTTCACATCTCCCTTCAATCCGTTGTCTCTCCCGATTTCCACAATCTTGTAGAATCCCACTTCGCGCAATCTCGATTCCAAGCTACCGGCTACACCGATAAATCCATCTACCAAGAATTCCCCCATCTTTTCCTCACATATTTTCTCCTTTGTTATCACAATTCTCCACACCTAATCCCCCACCTCTGTTTTCTTTTCAACCCTTCCCACTTATACCCTGATAAATACGTATTGGATACGTTTTTCTATCTCACTTTTCTGCTACATAATTTCCTTCTTCTCCACTTTCTCCTTTTAATCCTTCTCTCCTTTCCCCTTTTAATCCTCCTCCTCCTTCTCCCCTTTTTCTTACTTCTTCATGTTTCCCCCCTTCCTCTTCCCATTTATTCTCCTCCTTAATCCTTTCCCTAAACGCCTTCCTCCTTACTCTTCTGCTCTCTTTCTTCCCCTATTACTTCTTCATTTGTTTGCTTTATCGTCTGTTCTATCTCTTCTCATAATAAATCTATTATATAAAAGCGAAATGGCACTCACTCACTGACTGACTGAATGACTGACTCACTCACTCACTCACTCGCATAACTAAAAATCTACCGGACCAAAAACGTCAAATTTGGTAGGTATGTTCAGTTGGCCCTTTAGAGGCGCACTAAGAAATCTTTTGGCAATATTTTAACTCTAAGGGTTGTTTTTAAGGGTTTAAAGTTCGTCTTTTAGCATGTATATTCCACTTCTCCCAATCTCTTATAATTGAAATTTCCATATCATATGTTACTATAGAACTATAATCTAGATAAAGTACCTCTTCGAAACAGTTGTTAACTGGCAACTAAATTAATAATTTTGTCAGGTTGGCATTAAGTTGAGTTGACTTTGTTAGGCTGGCACCAAGTTGAAGATTTAAATGCATTTATCGCGGAAAAATTGATTGGGCACTGCTACTTCAATCCTGGGAATATTATATTACTAGCAGTCAGGCTCGCTTCGCTCGCCATATCTGTTTAGCCAGCCGTTTAGTCTGGACCCCCGACTGGATTGTCCTAACATATGATAAAAATGCCCAAATGAAAAATGCAGGCGAGCGTACATTCTTGTACGATCAAGTCGGGGGTCCAGGGGGCGGAGCTCCCTGGCTAGATGGATATGGCGAGCAAAGCGAGCCTGACGGCTAATATTACTATACTAGTACTATACATGAATAAAGAACTCTCATCTGATCACCTTCTCCTTCTTCTGCTCTTATGATCTCATGATCTCGGTCTCATACTGTTACCATTTTATACTGAATTCTCTCTCTTTCTTCTCCCACTTCCCCTTTTCATACTTCATTTTTCTCTTCTCTCTATTTGGTAGAGAGTTAGTGGGGAGGTTATTTTTAATATTCTTTCCGAAGAATGGACATTGATATGTCCGAAGAATGGACATTGATATATCCAAAGCTCCGCCAATTTATGTAGATGCATAACATATAATATCTATAGTTATTATATTAAAAATTACTTTTTCATATAATATACAGTTCAATAATTATTTTCTTAGTCTATATTATGTAAATTCATCTATATTTTGCTGTATTGTAAGCCATTGTATATAAGTGTATAAGCCAGTATATATTGTAATCTACATAAATAAAGTACTCAATCAATCAATCAATCTCCTGTATCTCTTCATGCTCCTCTTTCCTCCCATCACCCTCCTCCTTCTCCTACTTCCTCTCCTCATCATCTTCCTCCCACACCTCTTCCTCCTTTCTTCTTCTTCCTCCTCCTCCTCCTACTCCTCCTCCTCCTCTCCAACTCCTTCTTCTTCTTCTTCCTCCTCCTCCTCCTACTCCTCCTCCTCCTCCTCCTCCTCCTACTCCTCCTCCTCCTCGTCTTTCTCTTCTTTATCCTCCTCCTACTCTTTATTTTTCAAAGAAGAGTACGTTGCCAACTAAAATTCTCCCCCATGAAGCTCATCTCAATTTTCTTGCTCAGTTCCCAACCTATCATAATATTTTCTCTCTCTTCTACACCAATCCTACCATGCTATACGCCAGACAGTCAGAGAAATCCACTTCATACTGTCAGCATTCCAATTCGTCTAACATCAACGCTTCCCATTTAATCAATGCTGCCAGTTCAAAGTGAAACTGAGATTGGTCGATTCACTCCAAACTGTCAGAATTCCGTATAAACAACATCATAGCTTCTAATTCAGCCATCACTGACTGATCAAGGTGAATCTCCGTGAAGCAGAAGAGACAACGGCAGCCATTTTCGTGGACCATTCGCCATTTTATTCAATTCAAGGGTCATTTAACAACATGATGATAGCTGCTGCAACAAATGGAGGCTGATTTACATCAGCCATGCAGTGTGTAGCACTCACAATCCTTGAGCATTATTATTTGTTTCTAGTCCAGAGTGGGAAAGTATGTGTTACTCGCACCATTCTTTTCAATTATTCGACTCATTTTTCTTGCAGTAGAGCTATATGTAACCGAGAGCTCTTGAAAACAGTGACCTTCCACAGGAGAAATGTATTTGGAGACTCTCGGGCCACCAAAATAGAAGACAATCAATCTTAAAAGATGGAAATGAATTGGGAGTTGCATTTGTTTAGTTGGGATTCTCGTTTAATAATAATCAATCTTCATATCATGAGGCTCCCTGACCATAGAATCACAAAAAAATAGTGAAATATGTAGCTTCGCTTGCCTATGGTGGAGAATGGGTTAGGAATGTTAAGAAAGATCTAAGTAGAGAATGATTGGGAGAACCGACTGACTTTTTTGCTCGAGATCCCCCTCCCCCCTCTCCCCCCTCGTCCATCCCTCCACCCCTTCCCCCCGCCTGTAGGGCGGGGGGTGTTCTAAAAATAGATTTCCCCTCCCCCATGTCCAGTGGAGGTGAGGGGGAGTGAGTGAGAGGGAGATATATCTTTCTCTCTCTTTCTAAATCCCCTTCCCCCTGTCCAGTGGAGGTGAGGGGGATAGAGAGAGAGGGGGATATATCTTTCTCTCTCTTTCTAAAAATAGATTTCCCCTTCCCCCTGTCCAGTGGTGGTGAGGGGGATAGAGAGAGAGGGAGATATATCTCTCTCTCTCTCCAGGTGAGGGAAAAAAAAATTCCCTTTTAGGAGGAAAAATTCCCTCTGTCTACTGTCAAATTGAAGTGAATCATATTTACATCTAATGCTATGCTGACAGATTGAGGTGAATCCTAAAGATGTGGGGGAAAAAATCTCTTTGAGAAATTCCTTTGGTGTCAAATTAAAGTGAATTCATATTTCTACATCTAATGCTATACTGACAGATTGAAGTGCATCCATATTGCTATGATGGCAGACTCACTTTGAGAAATTCCTTTGGTGTCAAATTAAAGTGAATTCATATTTCTACATCTAATGCCATAGTGACAAATTGAAGTGAATCCATTTCGCTCCAATGGATTGATGACAGGCTCAAGAGATCTCCTTCTTTTACTCATGACATCTCTTTCCCGCACCCTTTCCGAAAGGAGATAAGAATCAATTGAGAAATTCTCTCCCAGTATAGATGAGAGGGAAAAATTCCCTTGGTGACAGATTAAAGTGAATCCATATTACTTGCTCCCTGTGAGGTCCTTGCTAACCCCATAACTCCTACATCGAAAACCGTTACATGAAAAAATCGATTTATGTGACAAGTGTT